>NC_134703.1:47049004-47186504 GCF_043290135.1 Rhipicephalus microplus
ACGTGAATTGCGCAACGACGGGTTTTTTTAAAGGTTGACCCACTACAAACCCTTCACACATTCAATCGTGATCATCAGCAAAAGAAACTCAGCAGCTACGTAAGTTCGCGCATTGCTTTACAGGCGTAGTACGCGAGCCCTTCTCTGATTCGCAGAAAAAAAAAGTATGGCTTACTGCGCTCAATCCACTTCTTTGTCAGTGTGTGAGGTCCGCGGGACGGCTTAATGCTTTCCCATAGTAGAGTACCTGGTACTCTAAATCGGTGCCCCCTTTTTTTAAACACCCAACTGCACTTATGGTGGCCTACTAGCATAGTGTGAACGACGTATGTTATGCCAGCCGATGTTTTTTTTTTTTTTTTGCGGCACGGCGGAGGCATCCTCAGCGACCTGAAGGAGGCTAGCGATTGAGAAAGCGATAAGCATGGGTCCCAATCACGCTATGATGCTCTGCTCTTTGAGATGAAGCTGTGGTGTACTCTAGGTTTTTGCTTTTGTTTGGGAAGCATATGGTATTATCCAATATTATACTTCACAATGATTGTAATCAATGAAGCCGAGCAAAATACGCAGTACGTCAAACAGGTAACTGGAAGTGTTCTATGTTTGAATAATTGCCGACTAGCACTGTGACGCACTGTGACCAGCACTGTGACGACTAAGTGACCTAACTTATGAGGTCGTCTCTGATAGCCCACACTACAAAAGGCACCGCCAGCACCGGCCTGAAGTTGTGCACATAGTGCGCATTAAACGGCGCGTAAGCAAGAGACTCTGCGAAGGACTGTCGCTTGTACAAAGCGACCTTACGCACTAACGGCTCAGCTATAGCATCAAAGCGATGCTCTTTTAGCAGGAAGCAAAAGTCGCGCCGAAATTGAGCAGACAACGAAGACGATGTGTGCTCCAACAGTGTCGTCGAACGAGACATTGACTGAAGAAGACGACGCTTTAGTTTATGTCTTTGCTTTTGGCCGCTGCATAAAACAGGCCGTTGGTTAGTAGACTGAGCATCTCGGTGTTCTGGGTAAGGTGAACCACGACAATATTATAAAACAAGCACGAGGTTATCTATGAAAAAAAAATAGACACCAGTTTTGAACGTCCTTGGTGACGCCATTACGATGTAATGTTGCAAGAGAGACAAAAATAAGCCTATTACTCTAAGGTGTCTTTCAAACGTGTTGAAAAACAATACTTCCATACCGAATTAGCTGCAGTTCTAATAACTTAGGCGTTGCTTGACATTAGTAGAGTATTTTATTGATTTGATTGATACGTGGAGTTTAACGTCCCAAAACTACCTAATGTTTATGAGAGATGCCGTTATGGAGGGCTCCGAAAGTTCCGCTCACCTGGGGTTTTTTGACGTGCACCCAAATCTGAGCACACGGGCCTACAACATTTTCTCCTCCATGGAAAATGCAGCAGCCGCAGCTGGGATTTCTTCCCATGACCTGCTGGTCAGCAGTCGAGTATCTTAGCCACTAGACCACCATGGCGGGGCAGGAAAGCATTTTATATTTTGAAATATTTTCATATTTGTACGTGTGTAGATGTAATGAAATGTTGTTCTTCTAAACTATTTCCCTGAGTACGAAGTCATGACCAGCTCTTGGGCTTCCCTATGATGACAGTATCAGTAAATAATGGGTATTTGCAAAAGTGAAGTAGTGCAGCAGCATCACTTTGCAAAAAGCATAGCTATTTCTTTCAGAAAAACCATCAATTTTACGACCTATTACATTATTCACGAATGTCTCGCCACCAGTGGCTGTAAAGCTTTCAGTAACGGCCTCATAAAACAGCCGAGGAAAGCAGGAGAAGCGGTCCAAGCTTGAGGTATATTAAAAATCGAAGTTCTTTTTGAATAACAAAGTTCCAAGTAGGTGGCATAAGGAAGCCTTGATGAAATCACGCCGGGTTTCCGACGATCATCCTTTTACATTCTAGTTTACTGCGCCAGAAACTTTTACGGCCTATAAAACAAAGTGAGGGCCTAGTGTAGAATGAAAGAATATAACGTCATCACAAAAAATAGTGGGAATGAAAAAGAAGATACATATGAAGGATGACGACTCAATAAATTTAGAAGATGCACTGAACGACGTGAAAACCATAGGCGGGAATGGTGGGACGAAGACCATCTCCCGCAGTCACAACGTTATTTGTTCTCAGATACGGCCAACGCCCCTGTAACTCAGAGAAATAATAAAATAATTATTCGATCATTATTTAGCAAAATACTTTAGCTTATACTTTAAAGAAGCGGTTCTGCCCATATTTGAGATTATGATGCATACAATACAGTGAAAATATACAGTAGGTTATTGCACTTTATGATTTGACCGGGGAAACTTGCATTCATGAAAGCGGGAGGATAAACAAAGCTGCACAGTGCGGCCTTACTTAATAGCAGAGATGGCTGAAACATCCCGAATTGAAAAAAAAAAAACAGAGAATAAAGATAAAATGATTTTTGACACACCGTTATAGAAAATAAAACCCACAGGCCCACAAGTCTTTACTAGCCTAATTGTCCAGCAGTGCTCTATAGAGTTATCCGCAATTAAGAAACGTGGTTGATCCCTCCGTCATAGAAATCAGCCTAACACAAAGTTTAAATCTGTCTTTATAAAACTTTTTGGGGACGGCCTTAAGCTCTGCCATAGTAGAGTACGTTGTACTCTGAATCGTTAACCTATTTTCTAAACAAAAGTAACTCAGTTTTTATATTACATTCATAACCAGTTCTCGCTTCAAACAAGCCTAAGGCGCAACGTAGCATCACAGTTTTGCAAGGAAAGTGCAACAGCTCTGAGAAATTTTTGTGTATGAGAAAAAGAGCTTACTTTTAATAAAAAGCTATATCGATGCGAAAAGCTGCAGGGGTGCACTAATTCTTGATGCGGAAATATGAACAAATTCCTACAATTTTACACCCACGGGTTCATTTTACGTGCTTTTTCAAGCGAACTACAGTTCGTAAGAACGCGACATCTCAGAGGAAACTGGGAATCATGTTTCCACCCTTTGCTATTGTGCCACTTGAAAATTTTATATTTTCACTACCTAAACCGATGTGCTGTGACTGAAACGCAGCTGCCGGTCGAGTGTGTCAGCAACTTTTCAAGCCTGAGATAAAAAAAAAACCATAAAAGATTGAGAAATGATTGAAGTGTAAGCGGGCTTGCGTGCCCCCTCTTTGATCATAACAGGTTAAGTTGAGTGGAGCGTGACTGAACACGAAAAGAAATGTGACGCGCGACGCGGAACGATGGGTCGAGGTTCATAAAAAAATGCTGAAAAAAAACCAGTGCTCTGTACATTCTGTTTCTGAAAGAGCCAGAAACACTAAGGAAGATAGAGTTCTCGGGCTTTACTTTTACGCTTTCAAAATGATGCAGGCGGCGTCTGAAGCACAAAGGTCTTGTTTTCAGAACGAATGGAAATTTCCGAAATTACAGAAAAAGCTATAAACACGGCTACTTCAACAAAAATGGGCTTAACATGGCTGCGAAAGAATACGTGAAAAGAATTCGCTATGCGCCTGAAATCGACACTCAACGATCGGAAAGTATGAATGGAGTACAAGTCATTCAGTTTGAGAAAAATAGGAAAACGTTCGTAAAAGATATGCGTGAAAAGGGGGGAAAGCCTCGCACTAAGACGGGTGTCTTCTACTTGAGAACATTGGTAACAGAGAAATTATTTATGACCTAGTTGAAGAGAATTAAAAGTCTCTCAAAATCGGCAGGTAAAAATTTTATTTTTACTTTTCAAAGCAAGCGAGCAAAGCAATAAGGTTAGGGAAAGGTTGCTACTCACGCTAGTCCCATACAACCCTCTCTGCTTAAGTGCAGTCAATGCCTCCGTGACGTTGGGTTTGCAGGTGCGCAAAGCAGCCTTCCCTTGTTGCTCGCTATACAAATTCCCTTCTGCGTTTTTTTTTTTGCTTGTAGACTCAAAAATTAGGAGTCAGCACTTCATCTCACACCAATAAGCATAAACCAGTGATCCAATAAAAGGCAAAAAATTTTGAAAGTCAGATAGCACTACACGTTATGCAACATTAGGCAACTACACGTTAGGTAATTGCTGACAGGACAAGCTGTGTTTAATAATCTCAGCGTCCGCTTTTGTTTCCTCGCAAGAACCAGTGCAACAAGCTAATAGGTTGTGCGTGCCTTTATGGGGATGGTAAGCTGTTCTTAGTTTCTACTTTTCTTCTTTTGCTGAGTTATATAATAACGGCAAGGTTTTCAGGTGTCGTACCATTCAGGCTTTTAAATCAAATATCTATGCTTGCTTCTGAGTTTCCAATATTCAACTCAGAACTGAAAATATACGTATTTCGCAAACCACCATGCAAGCTTAGTTACCCTGTGCACTATGTATTCATTATGTTATGCGTGTATGATGCAAATAATTTCCTATGTTCTTAGCAAAATGGTCTGATATGGCACACCTGAAAGAATGGTTCATGCTTCAGATCTGTACATGATGACAAGCACTGACCCGCGAGGCCATAATCTAAGATTTTCACAATGCAGCAATGCCGACGTAATACCATGCTTTAAGTTAATTCTACTAGAACATGACCGCGAAACAGAGAGAGAACAAAAAGAGCGAGTGGAGTGAACTAACCTAAAATAATTAAGATCAAACAGAATGAAATATTTGCTTTACTACTCTATGGTGAACAATACGGAGAATGAAAGGGGAAAGGAAAACATGTGACTGAAGAAAACAGAAAATGCAAAAATTCTGCAGGCTTTCCACTGATTTCTTTAAGTGCCACACTCCTAAAAGAAGTAATTGTGTCAGGCGCATCCGCGCAAGATAATTGTAAGAGTCAGGAGACACTTACGTATTTCGATTTTCCACAATGTGCACACGTAGCGAGAATGGCCTAACGTGCGAGGGCAAGTGGAATCGATTGTCCTTGTTCGGAGGCAGTGTACAGCATGGCGACAATATTTAACACAGCCAGATCTGGTGGTCTATTTGCCTTTCTTTAATTCTAGTATTTCTGAAAGTGTTCGTATGCGTTCTAATTAGGCGATTTCTTTGTCGCACCGCATGTGTGCTCCATTTAGAGCTTACTGCTAGAACTCAAATAGTGCAAAAAATCGAAACATTTTATGCAGCGACCTCTTGGCTTTATGTCTCGCTTTTCATACAATATGAAGCAAAAAAGTACGCCTGTCTATTACACCTATTTGAAGAGATATGCAGGGACGTGTTGAAGAGCTCGCTGGGTGGATGAAGGTGAAGCATTATTTATAGTCTCGAGGGGCACAACTCAGCGCCCAGCCGGCAGCTCCCATGTCGGAACCAAGCTTGACCGTCGCACCGCGGGCCCTTTTGGCAGCCCATAATTGAGCACCCACATCAGGGCTCGTGATCGCGGATATTCAGTTGTCTAGGTTGATTTGGTTCATGCCTCGTTACAAGGGGAAACCCAGAGCATATGTTTTAAGCTAGCCAATTATTTATAGTGCCTGAAAAATATTTGGATATGTGTACAAATAAACTTTAGGCAATAAAGCCGGGCTGGGATACGAATATGTCTTCAATATTATCACAGTAAATACCTGCGCTCTCTGCCTGCGCCCTGTGAAGAAGGTAGGTGTAAGTAGCCCCTGCCGTGATAAAAGTGCAGTGTCATTTTTGTTGAACGTGGTCGAATGACCTTCTCTCTCCGCAAACACATGCCGGCGGTGAGTTGTTCATGTGCGCGGGAAATGAAACCTCGCGCCTTGCAGTGAACCACCTCCTACGGGTTTGTAGGGCCACTCATGATGAATCTCATGTTAGTGGACAACCACATGATAGTGTAGGTGATACTTTTGCAATCGAGTATGCGACAGGCTTCCTTACACCGGCGCCAACGCTTAAGGCGTCGATGGCTGCGTGGAGCCGCTGAAGATATGGACATATTTGTCATCTAGAAGGGTCAAGGTAACGGTCATTTGCTCAGCCACACGCGGTAAGGACCATCGTATTCAAGCGGCGTTGAATCACATTGCTGCAAAACTGTAACTGTTGCCATACTGGGCCGTATCGACAAAGCAGTTACTACCAGCAAGTTCTGTTGCACGGCGTCGGAGTGCCAACGCCATGTTCAGTTCAGTTTATTCATTCATTCAAAATACAAAATTTGTAGAATGTAATATGCAGACGAGGGTCCCAAAGTCAAGCGACTGCAGTGGGACCCTCGGTTAACAATAACAATAAAATAATAATTATAACAGCACGTAAAATATGCAACATAAGTGAAAAGTAAACAGTGAACTTACATAAAATAACATCAAGTAAACAAAAAAGGCAGTCAGAATGCGACACAAGAACAATAGTAATAAGTTATACAAGTGAAACATAATCACGCCATAAAGCAATAACCTAAATTTGCAAAGGCTTACCGATTTCATGCCCGGATACATAACAACCGTTAAGTAATCATCGTTGTACCTAGTTATGCAAGATGAAGTTTTTAAGTTCACGTTTGAATGCATGAAAAGATGATGTTGATTTGAGTGTATAGGGCAGGTTATTCCACAATTTAATGACCGCGAAGGCGGACGTCATTTTGCCATAATTGGTGTTACATTTAGGTATAAGGAAGTTGTGACTGTGGGCGAATCTAGTGCTATTGGTGTTAGTGAGTAAACTAGCATCGATAAAATCAAACACAAGCTGTTTGTTAGGTTGTTTATTTAACAATATGATTAATTCAAAATTAAATAAGCCAGACACAGTAAGAATACAGTTAGCCTGAAGGAGCGGGGTAGCATTAGAATAAAATGAACTGTTGGTAATAATGCGAATGGCCTGATTCTGAATGTGCTGTACAGACGAAATATGAGTGTTATATGTATTTCCCCATGATGTGAAGCCATAGGTGATGTGACTATGTATGAAGGCAAAGTAAAAAGACAATAAAGCTTCAAGTGAAAAAAAAAGGACGAGATTTGATGAGTGATCTTATACCAAATGCTGTTTTTTGTTTGACGTAAAGAATATGATTGGTGAACTTTAAATGAGGGTCTAATTTTACGCCCAGAAAACACACACAGCTAGACGCAGGAATGAAATGATTGTCAATGAACACTTGTGGAATGAAAGGTAGCATTTTTTGTGATGTTTTAAAAACCATGAACTGAGTTTTGAGCGGGTTTAAAATTAAGTTGTTTAAGCGACATCATTCAACGACATTAGTCAGTTCTTTGTCCAACATATTGATCAGAGTAGGTAATGATTTATGTGAGATGGAAATGGTCGTATCATCAGCGTAAAGAATAACTTTAGAATCTTGAAGGCAGTCAGGCAAATCATTATTATAGATACAAAACAGTAAGGGTCCAAGAATAGAACCCTGTGGGACCCCTTGATTAATAATTTTAACATTAAAAATAACCCCCCCAATGCAGACTGATTGTTCACGATCAAGAAGGTAGTTTTTTATGAAGGTCAAGGATGGGCCAGTGATACCCAAGGACTCTAACTTGCTAAATAAAATATTATGACTGATGGTATCAAAGGCTTTCGTAAAATCAAGAAATACAGACCCTGTGAAATTACCGTTGTCGATGGACGTTTTCAAGAAATCGGTTAATGATAGCAATGCTAAATTCGTAGAACTACCAGCCCGGAAACCGACCTCCTTTCTTCCCACGTGACCTTCTTTCTTCCCACGTTGTCCCGGGGATTAATTTTACGCAGGGCAGGCGATATGATGATGTGGTCTTTGCTCTTTTTGAGGGCTCTGGTAGGAGCCTTCGATCTTGGCGGGTGTGTTGAACGCCAATAAACTGCAGAAACATTTTTGTCTTTCTCTGCACGCCGAAATATTTTCTTTGTAACATGAACCCCTATCATTCAGAACGAAACACAAGTCTTAACGGTTGTCTGTAACATGCATGAAACGTTTAGACAAGCAGAAAAACTTTCTTTAATCCATCAAAAATACCGTTCCGAATTTTAGATGGAAAACGCTACATGTGTTAACAACGTTTTTCTGCCATTAATACAAGCGAAATGGGTTACATTTGTCAGTATTTTTTTTTAACTTTCTGTCTTCGTCCTCTTCATTCGAGCATGTGAGAACCTTTAGAGCGCGGAGAAGATAATGCCAGCCTACTTGCTCTATAAAACTCACTTCAATGCCTCTTACCCTTCCGGGCCACCAGGAAGTGCCGGGTGCCCACCGAACTTTAAAGGAAGTGAGACTAGGTTGGTTGGCTTTGTCTTTACGGTTGAAGAGACGAGAATAATGAAGACGACAGCTATAGTGCACTTATAGCGCGCTAACACAGAAGCGAGCTCCCTGACATGGAAAAAGAGTTTCATCTAAGCCTCAACTAATCGTCATCGTCAGCCTGACAACGCCCACTGCAAGGCAAAGTCCTCTCCCACGATCCACCAATCACCCAGGTCTTGTATTTTTCCTTGCCACGTTATACCTGTGAACTTTTTAATCTCAGTGGCCCAACTAACTTTCTGTATCCCCTTCGTGCATTTCCCTTCTCTGAGAATTCAATCAGTTACCCTTAATTAACTGTGGTTATCCCGCCTACTTGCTACGAGCCCCTGCCACGTCCATTTCTTCTTATTGATATCAACTATGATATCCTAAACCCCAGTTAGTTATCTGACCCACTCTGCTCTCTTCAAGTGTCATAAGATTGCACCTGTCATTTACCTTTCAATCGCTCGCTGCGTCGTCCTCCATTTAAGCTGAACCCTCTTTGTAAGTCTCCATGTTTCTGCTCCGTAGGTAAGTACTAGCAAGATGCAGCTAGTATATACCTTCCTCTTGAGGGTTAGTGCCAGGTTACCATTCATTATTTAAAAATGCTTGCCGAATGTGATCCACCCTATCCTTATTCTTCTAGTTACTTTACTCGAATGGTTTGGCTCTGCGGTTACTACCTGTCCTAAAAAATGGCAGCATATCCACGGAGTGAATGATGGAGAGTGTGTAGTCGTAAAATTGCTGGTAAGAGTGCTGAATAACGAAGCCTCAACCGAGAATTTCACCGAGCGCCCATAAACGAGGTAGAATGCTGAATAGCCAGTAGTGCGTTAGACAACTTTAGTGTGAGAAAACGTCACAAATGGCAAGATGGTGTCCCAGTAGGTGTAAGTGGGTCCAATATACGTGGATATCATCGCTGTCACTGTGCGGTGGAATCACTCTGTGATGTCATTGGTTCTAAGGCTGGTATGGTGATGTAATCTTGTGAACTCTAGCGCAAACTTTAAGCATTTGTTCAACAAAGCGGACAGAAAAGTCTTGCTGCGATTGCTAACTGGGATGAGGGGCGCACCGTGACGCAAATCAATGTCTTTGAGGAAGAAGGTGGCCATGTCTAAGGCAGAGTTAGAGCGAAGGTGAGTGGTCTCTGCGTGCCACGTGTGATGGTTTACCACTTTCGCAACCTAACGATATCCTGCCGACGTTACGGGAAAAGGTCCGACTTGGTTCATTCCAAATATGACAAAAGGTTATTCGGGACAATGTATCGGTTGTAGCAAACCAGCATGAGCTGAATTTGACCGCTTGCATCTTTGACATACTGAGCACGAAGAGACGTATTTGACAACCAAAGTGGAGATGCCAAGTCAAAAGTAGCGGCTCCTAATGTGGTTGAATGTTTTATAGAATCGCAAGTGGCCAGCAGTGGGGTCGTCGTAAAGATCCCCCAGTACTTGCGTACGAAGTGAACTTGGAAGGATGAGAACCCACCAGTTTTTATCTTCGTTGTAAACGTACCGATGCAGCAAGTCGTTTTCAAGTCGGCGATAGAGTTGTCGGCGATACATGGAATTAAGAAGTAGAGACTTTCCGCAGAGCCATTGAACAATGCGATGGTAGTAGGGATCTTGCTGTTGACAGGAGGCCAGCTGAGAGTAGCGAGTGAAAGACAGCGTGTCAGCAACTGGTAGTTTTGATAACGTAGGTGAATGCTGATCGTCGTAATTGGACGCGCAACGAAGAGGCTTGTCCAGAGAAGATGGTAGTGGGAGAGAGCAATGACAGAGGGTGTCTGCATCCTGGTGTTTCTTTTTTTTTTTTTTGCCAGATCTGTAAACAGCGTCAAATGTGTACTCTTGCAGCCGGAGAACCCAGCGGCCGAGGCGTCCAGGCAAATTCTTTAGTTATGACAACCAGTAAATTGACGTTCGTAAAGATATAGGCGACATTTCTGTACGGCCCAAACTACAGCCAAGCACTCCTGTTCTGTAATTGAGTAGTTTATTCAGAATTTGTTAGTGCCCGGCTGGCGCAAGCGATGACTGTCTTTCGGCCTGTTGTGTCACGCTACAGGAGAACGGGACCGATGCCGTGGCCGCTAGCGTCACTGTGCAGGCAGATATGAGAATACTCATCGAAGTGACTGAGGACGAGATGAGATGTCAGTGCTGCCATGAGGGTGTCCAAGTGAAGGCTGTGCCAAACGTGAGCAGCTTGTGTAGCGGTGACATGATAGAGGTGAAGTCACGGATGAAACGGTGAAATTAACATGCAAGCACTAGAAAACTTCGAAACTGCTTCTGATTTTGAGTACAAGGGGAGTGTGTCACAGCAGTTACCTAGTGAGGATCTGGGCGAACGCCATCTCTACTACTAAGGTGACTCGACACTATGACGTTCGATCTAGCGAAATTACATTTTTTTAGTTGCAGCCCAGCGTTATAAATGCAAGAAACACTTCATTCAAGTCAAGTCGCGCAAGTGAAAACTCTCGCGCAGTGGTGGTGCACTTAACCTACTTTCCTGTTGGATGCTTCATGAAAAATCTGCAACACCGAGGTCTAGCACCTCTCTAATGTCATTAGGCACCCGTATGCCGACTCAACCTTTTAGGAAACAAAGTAATAATTAAGAAAAACCCCGTTTTGTTGTTATTCTCTTCCCATTTCACATTTACATTTGAGACAACGGCACGTGCGTGAACTCTCGACAAGGTTCAGTGCATTACGCAAGCAGAAAAGCTTTCGTGATTGAAAGTGCACTTACACAATAGAGGAAAAGTGGTTGCCGATGGTTTCTCGAAGCTTCCCATCGTTTTAAATGCTAAAAAGGTTGTGATTGAATTTGTGAGCGCGAGTACGCCCTCCAAAAAGGAAGGGCATGTCGCAGTAGCTTAATAAAGCGGCGCCGCGTCGATGCATCCTGCCGACTTACTCCAGAACTGCATCTCACACTGGTAAATTGACGCTTGCACCGCTCAGTGCACCACGCGGTCCTTGTGTTCAACAGTAATTGTAGAACTGAGTCTCAAGATTCAGAGGGGTTAAGTTAAATTCGTTTCCTGGAGCCTATTACTAAAAAGAACTGCTAATACTCCGCCGACACTGTCTTTCTTGTTCTTCGTTTCATTCGACCAAGTTCTTACAAAGCTCGAACGATCGGTGTGAGAGGTGTTTTAGTGCTAAATACGACTTCAATCATCTCGATAACAAAATGAGTGGCTGTGCAAGCAACAGTTGAAGTAGCCGATCTTGCAATATACGGATTATGCACAACGCACTAATCAAGCATGCGCAAATCGAGTGCTGTTTGGTGAAAGAACACGATGAGAAACCAGTGAAGCTTCGAGGCTATATAAGCTGAATCGCGAGAGCCGCAATTGATGACGTATGTGGGTTTGGTCGGTATTTGCGTTTGATCGGTTCTGAGCCATTTAGGCCTCGCGCGCTCATTTCCTCGGAACATGTGCCACACGTCGGGTTATCAGGTCATTGTGCCACAGCTGAAGATCACTTAAGCTTAAAAGTGTTACCACGGGGTGAGTCGGTACGCTATACGAAAGTGTAACGATGCGCTGCGTAGATGAAAGGATGCGAATGACGCAAGAACAGAAAACGAGGTGTCTGTTTTGTCTTATTCTGTCATTCGCTTGTCTTCATCCATGTAGATCATCGTTACACTTCACATGACTCCGATGCTTTTTTGCACCATATTGAGACACAAGTACCCACTTTATACTACGCTGCTGCTCACTTTGCACGCTAAGCTATCTATATTGATGGGAATGTCATTGGAAAAGACACATTTCATTTTTTGGATAAGCGAAGTGCAAGTTATCACGTGAGGAAGCGTAGCCTAGATCATTATTTCTATCGGTACGATTATTTTTGATAACCCTTTTTAAAGAGGAATACTCTTTACTCTTCTTCTATTCTCACTTGAGAGTTGGGAAAAATTTTGTTGTTTTTCATGTTTGATTGAAGACAATAGTCCCCTAAACGTTCAATACTGGGAAATGACAATCAAGCTGAACAATGTATACGGGATGTTATTTGTAGTAATTGAGATATAAATAGAAAATGAAAGTGCCTGAAAAGCTAACTTCAACCCGGCAGGGATCGAGCCAGCAAACTTCGATTAATATTTTCAGTGCTCGATCAATTGATCTACGGTAGTGGTTATCCTGCCGTCCACTTAATTGTGTTTATTTCGGTATTTAACTCTGCAAGTGGTAATTGTTGGGCTTTAAGATCCGAAAACTGCAGTATAATTATGAGATTCCGTAGTGGAGGTATGTGGAAATTTTGAACGCCACAGGTGCGCCTTAATCTCAGCCCACGGGCTCCCGACACTTTCGACTTCATCGAAATTGCGGTTGCAAGAGCGGGAAGTCCATCCCGCGATTTGCGAAATCTGGATGTCGCAGTTAGCGCATTTCGTAGCCATAACGGCACGTGTGAAACACTTTCTCTTTCTGGTTGCTGGTGTCATGCAGCACCTCAATTTTTTTTTATATGAAAGTGGACCAATAATCCCTCGCATACCACCTCGAAGCATTAAGTCCAGCACAACAAAACCATCGTTATAATTGAATGAGATAAGGTGCATTTTAGGGGTCCTTTTCATTGGTTATACAGGTTGCAAGTTCAGTTCCTGCGAAGCTGCAACCTGTTGTAGAAAGTTAATTTATACCGGCCATGACGGCCCCATTACGACATAAGTAAAATGTTATGAGCCCGTGTGATTACATTCAGGCATTTCTTAAAAAAAACATGGGTGCCGACTTTGCCGGAGCTTTCCAATACGACGTTTCCCAATCATATCGTGATTTTGATATGTAAAACACAAACATTTCTTAAAATACATTAGAAATACAACGAGGTATACTCTAAAATGTAAGAAAAACATACATTTATTGTATCTTAATCCCGACTGGTGCTGTCGTATTCACGGCAACTGTAAACTTGGTTCAGAGTAAGTTGGTTTCAACTTCGCAGGTTAGGAGCCAGTACCTCTCCGGGTTCTCTATTTCATAAACTGCACCGGCACTGCTTCGTAATCTACCTTCTCGAAAACTCGTCTACAGGAGGACATTGTAGTAAGAAAAGCCTTATGATCTACTGAGATGACGTCATCAGAGACACTTGACACTAAATTCTGTCTCGTGATTATGAATTCATAGCCCTAAGCGCCAAGCGGAAGCTTTATTTTAAAAACAATGGATTGTTAGACTATGAGTTGTCTTTGAGGGGGGCACCTTGTTCATATTTATTGTTACACCGAGGAGAGTGTGGCTACGCACCCTTGCTATCAGAGACCAGGGTGCTCGCAGAAATTAAAGAAAAAATTGCACGAGAAATAGAGGAGGCATATTTTATTATTAGATTTAGGCGACACATGCGTGGCGAAGCCGTAAATCACGTTACATGCCACCGAGATAGATTACTTGAGTGCTTGCCACTTAAAGAATTCATTTTCTGCTTATATTACTTGTGACTTTGTTGACCTGTATATATAAGTGTGCGCTTTTTTGAATAAATATAGTTGATAGTTGCGCTTGTCCTGCTCTGGTGTTTTCTTCGAGCCATAAGCTACGTTAAGAATGAACCAAGTCGCCCAAAAAGTCCATCTGCTTTATTTTCCTGTTAGATTGTTCCATTGCCTTGACTATTTGGCCACTTCGCCAAATGTGCTCGTGGCCTTCAAGTACATCAGCCCACAAAGCCATACAAGCCATTCTACTATTCATGAGGGGCACATCATTGTGCAACCACCTGTGAAGCCTGAATTGTGTGTGCGGTGTGTGTGTGTGTGATGGGCAATATGTATCTCCTCCTCCGCCTCTCTCTCTCTTTCTACTTCATTACCCTCTCCCCGTGTAGGGTAAGAAACAGGACTTAATCTAGTTAACCTCCCTACCTTTCTGATATTCTTTCTCTCTCTCTCTTCACGTTAGATGATTGAGACTAAAGAGACCTTCATTCTGGAGAAAAAGTTTTTGCTCAAAGCGGATGTCTTTGTCTATCAAAGAAAATAAAGAACACAATGCCTAAAATGAGCCGCAGTAAGACAACAGTTTTTGGTTTTTATTAATTTTTATTTTGCTATAACATGAGGGACATAACGAAGACCCATTATGCAAGGAGTATAGCACTGAGGTATTTTACATTTTGTTAGCATCGTCGGTATTTGCCACGAATTTTCCTAGAATAGAAGGGTGGTACTAAAATCTCTATATTTTTGCAAATTTTTTCACATGTAGGACTCGTTTGAAATTTTGTGATAACCAACCTATTTATGATGTACCTTTAATCCTTTATTTGAATCAACACTCAGTGTTTGAACAACCTCCTTTTCGGCTCATGTGTATTTTTCGAGATGTATTCACCAGCAAAACCCCCCAGGGCCAATTTGGGTTTATAAGTGGTCACGCCGATAAAATGGGCCTGTTGCGCAAGTGCGAGTGGCCCTTAATAAAATGCAGTCAGTCTTGCCGACTTCAGCTCCGCCCCAACCAGCGCTTTTTTTTTTCTTTCGTAGTGGCCCGGACAATACGAGTACTTCGAAACACAGATCCAACTTTCACACTGCTACTATTACAAATCGAAGGAGTCCTTAATGAAGCAATTCACTTTCTACTGCTGGTGAAATCCAAGCAACCTTTTCTTTACACAAAATTCTTCAGGGGAAGGTTGCTTGGTCCAAAAGAGGCTGAGACCTTTGGATTACGCTTGTCACACTTACCAGAAATTGTGAGTGTCGAAGTCGTGTGTTCTGCTTACGAAAAGAAATTTGAGCGTTTACTGCTGAACCTTGAAAGTCAATGTCTAAGCTATACCTTAATTGAACGAAAAACTTCATTGATAGTCGGATTGTACTTTCAGCTTGCGTGACAGAAGGTTTCTCAGCAACAAAATACGTGAAACATCGCAACGAAAAATTGGACTGATTCTGACATCATGGTGACATTGAACCTTCACACACACTAATCACTCAATTATTTGGCTGAGAAAACACTGAGTGGCAGTTTTTCAATTAGAGCCACAATTACGTCAGCGTTCTTAGCAGGAACGTAAAAAAGAGAGTGAGTGGAAATTCGATGTCACAATGTTCTGTGCGCTTGCGTAATTAGAGATTGTGGAGCCTTTGTCTTCCAGAGAACCTGAATGACGCGCTGCCGGTTATAAGAAATACAAAACTAAACACAAGCAAAATAAGGTAGCCCTGTCACTTAAGTTGAATTTCTGTTGTTGCTATATTTTTTTGTTGATTTGTGTTTAGCCCCCATAACCACGGTGTGCTTATGAGCCATGCCATGGTGGAGGTCTCGGGAAAAACTGACCTGGTGGTGTTTTTTTTACGTGCACATAAATCTAAGTAAACGGGCCGCTAGCATTTCGCCTCAATCGAACCGCTGCCTCCACGGCTGGGTTGAGCTGTCGGGTATCATAACCAATGAACCATCGTGGAAGGGGCAGTACCTGCTGTTCAGTTGCAGAAGCTGCCACCACCGGGACTACTCATCGGACACGTTTAGCTGCCTCCCAGTCCTCTGGCCTTGATTTGGTGACCTGACCAATTAACGCGAGCTTTGCGCTGCCCTGAGCGGCCGAGTCCTAGGACATGTTCATTATGGTAATTTGCCGAAATGCAGCATTACGGCATCGCAGAACGCGTTCGCTAACCTCCGAAAATGTGCGCAGCTAATTTTCTCCATACTTCCAACCCGTCTAACGAAGGTCCGAAATTACGGGCCTCATCAGGTGTGTTTGGGTTGATGGTTGGGTTTCCTGTACACAGAGGTAACGTGCGCCTTCAAAACAGTCTTCTCTGCTGTAAGAGCAGAGTGTGCATTTGTTTCTTCAAGGTTTAGCAGAAGACTACTAATTATCACCAGTTGTAGTAGTTGCGGAGTAAGGTTATGAAACTACTACGAACAAATAATAAACACACTAACACCTTAATAATCTGAGTATACTTGCCTAAGGCTAGGCACAATGTTTAAGTCAAGTATTTTGTTTTCCCAATACTAAAAGGCCCTGCTCTAATTGTGTTTTTTTTTCATCGTAAAATAAGATTTCACTCTGATATAAATTATACGGCTACCAAAGTTATCCGAGAAAAGCAACGGATATAATTTGACTCATTTTAGGCTTTTAACCGGCAACTACGCTTTGTGAAGCATGAACGTTCTATGTAGCAACTTGACCCAACGCAAGCTTTAATTAACGCTTTGCTTTGTCCTATTGCAATAGAAACGCAGCAACGTCACCTCAGGTTGAAGTTACGTCATTGTGCTCTTGCTACTAAACCAGGCCAGCATTTTTTTTATTTTGCACCTGCGCGTTTAGTTGTAATAAACAGTGGAACTTACACGCAAACCGATGTCTTACCAAGTGCACATCGAAGGCTTATGAATCGCTTATACAAAACCCACCATAGATTCCTAGGTGTCATCGTGAATAGCGATCTAACTTGCAGCCCGCATGACGCATATCTGAAACGAAAGCTTGTTGCATTCAGAATAAAATCAAGTTCGTTGCCGGAAAATTATGGGGCCCAATCGTGCGCTCCGCGCTGCAGCTTCATGGACCCATCTTTCTTGGCTTTCTCCGGTACAGCCTACCTGCCCTGTCAAACACGTGCAAGACCAACATACGTGCACTACAGTACATTTGCCTTAACTCAAGTTTCGTCGCCCGCAGTGCTAAATTTTTGTAGAATATCTCTAGGATACCTGCCGCGAGGAAGGTATTACATTCACCGGAAAATCTTTTTTTTTTTCGTCTCAAGTCAATTTGACGTAATCCTAATAAAAGTTCTCCTGTTTTCTCCTGTTTTCTCTTTTCCATTACTTTTAAATTACTATCTTTTCTCTTATGTCAGACACCCTCCAATTATCGTCACACATGAAGTGAAAAAAATCACAAACGCGTATAGCGTCACCTTCATCGATGACAGAGCCTCGTTTAGTGTAACGGTCGTTCTTTTTCAGAGCGCTATATTCCACTTAAACTTCCACGCCCCTATGCTTAAACACACTTTGCTGTCAACACGTCACCGCCGTCTCGCTATAACAACCTTGTACTCGACGAAGCGCTGCTGCGTACCTATACACTTTGTGAATCCCGTCTGTTCCGCTAGATAAAACGATGTCCCTTCGCTTCAGCAACTTCTACAAAAAATTGAGGAGTTCTGTGAATAAGGTTTTCGTTCGTTCAGTGACATACCGCAAATATCTTTATTACAGTTGTTGGAAAAACCAGCTGATGGCTGCCGTCGTAAACTGAATCATGAACTGTTGAAGGTTCACGGTAGAGGGGGTGATGGTTGCACACGATAACGTGTGGCGATCATAAATGAACATACACTTGAACAGCACATCGAGATAGCTTGGCTCGTCGCATAAACAATTATACGCAATAAGTGGTATGTGCTGGCTCAGTTTTATTGAAAATTCGTGACCCATTTTCAATTGTCCTATCAACTACGTTCCTTGTCTTGTTCAGCTCCACGCGCAGATGTTTGCGTAGAAAGGAAAAGATAGAGATTGTTACAAGGTAAGTGGCAATAGGTCTCATGGCTATAGGTGGGTAGTTTTAAAGGAATAAAAGAAAACGTATGTTTACTTGGGACAGGTAGTAACCACGGAGCCGGACCATGAGATCAAAATACCTAGAAAAATAAGAGGACCACGTTTGGTAGGCATTCTCAAATCGTGAATGGTAGTCTACCAATATTCCTTAAGAGGGAGGTGCATAACAGCTGCATCTTACTGGTACTTACGGAGTAAACGTCTGGAAGCTTACAAAAAGGGCGCAAATTAAAAATGACGTGGTGAGCGATGGGAGGAAAATAGTAGGTGCAACCTCTGGGGACAGAAAGTGGTCAGAGTGGGTCAAAAAACCAACAGGGGTTAACGATATCATAGTTAAAATCAAGAAGAACAAGTGTACATGGGCCGAGAACGTAGCGCTAATTGGCAGGATAATCACTGGCTTAATGGAGGCAGGTAACTAACTGAATTACATGGGAAAGCAAACATGAGAGAGGGAGACGATGGTATGATGGTATGTGGGTTTTTGACATCCCAAAACTACCATATTGTGATGAGAAACGCTGCAGTGGAGGGCTCTGGAAATTTCAACCACCTGTGTGGGAGAGGGATACGGAAACTTTGGTGGCCTGATGAGATTAAGAAGTTTGGAGGTACAATGTGGCAGCAGAAAGCCCAGGACCATGTCAACTGGCGGAATATGGGAGAAGCATTTGCCCTGCAGAGATGTAGTAAGGCTACTGCTGCTGCTGATGAAGATGATGATTATTATGTCAAGGTGTCATGACGTTGACGAGGGCAGCTGTTGACGTGCGCAAGATGCCCCTCTATTTGGCCGACCTTCAATCACATACGTCTCTATGCGCGTGACATCAGCATCGAGTCAGTGTTGTATGTGTGTGCTAATACAGTTTCACAAACACGTGCGGAATGAATCTTTCTTCGACAATAAATTATTTACCAAAAAAGTAAAGCTTCAAAGCAAGAATTTATTTGAACAAATCATGCTGAACTTTATAAAAGTCATCCCCGACTGAGTCTAAGCATTAGCACATCATTCTCACCTTTAGAGATGGCATCACAGCCGAAACATTTTTTTATGTGAAGGCTTAAAGCAGCGCACGCCGCTAATACGATGTGTTGCGTTAAAGAGTTACTGCAGTGGTCTCCTGTGGAATGTTTCCAGTCATGTATTCCTTTACACTGAAAATTCGATTGCAAGCTGAACTTATCGCTTGTTTTTCTTGCAGTTTCAGTAAGACGTACACACGCCCGCATTTAAATCCACATCATAATACTGATTTCCACAAGCACAGGTCTCGTGAGTCTCTGTCCCGCTACTGAACTTAGAACAAAATTTCCTCTCGCACTTCTTGCGATAACTTTATTTGGAGGCTAGCTGGAGCAAAGTACTGAACCCACCTTAATTGTGACCTTCGCTATACAACGGCTCTTGTGTTAGCAACATAAAAGGGCAAACAGAGAGCGGATAGCCGACGTACTGGTGCTATATTTGGTGCAGGTTACGATTTGGAGCTCCTGAACTTGTTTAGCTTTCTTTGTACACTTGCCATTTTAAGTAAGTGTTCCGTCCGTGAAAACTGCGCTGTTCAAAAGAAGTGAATCGCTTATGTTTTCAGCAATGTCCGTCATTTCAATTCGGTCAAAACCTTAGCGATTGGTGTACAACGCTGTGATGGTGGTCCCCTGACGCTTGAATAAATGTGAGATGTCCCAGTCGAATAGACTCAAGTTGCGGCAAGAATGCCTTCTCAGCATCAGGATGTTAAGCGTAATGAAATATTTCAAGACTTTTTGCAATTTTTTGCATGGTGTTGCCCAAGGCAATCGAAAACAGCGAGTGCCTTTCTTTGGCGCCGGGAAATGCCTTCATTAGCATACCGCCTTCAAAATCTTCGCGAGGCATTAGCATACAGAAAACAGGCTGACATTGGTGTGAGCATATTGTGAAAGCTGCAATGGCTTGCGAAACGCTAAGAACGCTAGTCTTCCCATTTCGGTAGACGGTGTGCTAGCGTTGTTCGATATTGCATGTGTGCTTGTGAGCCAATGCATTCTTAAACATTCCGCATTGATGGCTGTTGAAGCTGCTCGCGGCTATTCAAGTGCAGGTCGGTGAACTCACTCGTAAGTTCACTGACATCGGGCAACTATGACTCGGAGCCACTCAGCATCGCATTGTCGTCAGTACTGCGCCTAAGTACAATGGCTTTGTTACGAAGCTTCATATGGGTAACAGCTAGCGACCAGATTATTTAAACGTGAGCTCCTGCTCACACCTCAGCAAGGGAAGCCTAGCGAGAGTAAGACTTAGATTAGATCCGTGAACTTCTGGCACTTCAAGTTACCAATTTAGTCAACTATTAGTTCCAAGTTAGTCCGACAACTGCAAGCAGTTTTTACCACAGGCATTACTCTTATGTGGCAAAACCAACTCACGTATCCAAACAAAAACGGGATCAAAAAAGTACGTGTCAGCCAGCAGTTATATTTAAGCATAATCAAAATAAACCTTAAAATGTATGCAGAACATTGTTTGCTGTAAAAGAATTGGCAGCTTCACTGTGATATTTTTGTGCTTTTGTGTCTCTTTACTCATCCATGACGCAGGTATGGAAGGCCTTAACACTATACCTGCTAGCCTTCTTTCACTGCTTGTTCTGATACATCACTACAAATGCCACAAATGCTGGCTAAATCCTGGATGTTTATTATGTGTACTTTGTGTAGGTGCAAATAAAGGATTAGTAATCTTCAAATTTTGATGTGACGCAAATTACCAGTCAGTCACAGTTTGCAGTGGCGAGTGATAACGCTTACTTTATGCTCTAAATGCTTAACATCAATGGGTTTTATCTCACACATATGAAGACATAGATACACTAAAACCTACCAGACGCAGAAAGACTTCATTCACTGCAATTTTCACTAGAGAATCCCATTAGTCTGCACAAGTGTTTTAAGTGATGATAACTATACATGCACAAGAACGACGTCTGAATTTGATTATCCTCCAAAAGCATCCAGCGAGGATATATTTGCACTTTAAAAAGCATAAGGAGTGTCCACCAAACAGTTCGTTGAGATAACACTATAGAAACTGCAATCTTAAAGAAAGCTGAGTACTTCCCGCCCAGATGAGGCGTCAAAAATACAAAAAAAATGACAGAATATGCACGGGGTGAATGAAGGAGAGTGGAGCGAAGCTGGGTCCACATGCCGCTGCCGCGCCGCTTCGGCCTTCCGTTGTCGTACTGCAGTGTCCTCGCGGCACGCTTCTGCCTCTCGCGCCCGCATATAAGGGTCCCTTCTTCGAGCGCGAGCCGCCACCGCTGCGCCATGCAGCTCGGCAGCTTTGTCTATCCTCCGTCGCCAAGCCTCTGAATGTGCGCGCGCGCCATAACGGTGCTTTTATTGTACTATAAGTGCCCCCTGACGCATGGCGCCGCTGAAGAACACGCGATCGTAGTCACGCAATCGTCTCTCGCTCCTTCCATACGTGTGACGTCAGTCCTTCTTTTCTACAAGTAATGTCCTCTAGTGTCGCACCATTTGCATTTTTCGGAGTATAGTACGAGTACCGCCCTCTATGGCCAGTTCAACAATTAACGAGAGGCCGTTACCCACAACGGGACGCACAAGCCACACAGGAGCAAAAGAACCTTACAAAAGGTCTAGACAGCTTCGCCCCAGTGGAGTCAATTCTGAAGGAAATCCGTAACTGGGTGGCCTTTCTCTATTTTGTTTCTCTTAACACCGGAGCTGTTGGTATTCCCTAGAATCCACCTGCTGAAAGCAGAAATAATAACCATCGCGAACCGGCAGGTACACTTTGTCCTTGCCTTTGTAATCGTCTTTTTCATCTTCTGCTTCGCTCCAAGCATACAGGCAGCGATTTTTCTGGCACGGTATACATTAACCTTTTGAATGAGAGAACTAATACCGAGAAAAAGAGAGAAATACAAAAACTAAATGAAGAGACAAAAACAAAGAAAGTAGAGAGAAAAAAGAATAGAAAACTTGAAGGACAAATTCTTTATCGAGGTGGGATTTGAATCCTGTTCCCGCGAAGTAAAGGCGAGAGTTTCTACCTCTCTGCTAAATAGGCAGGCTAGTATAACATAACATTTGACGTTGTAGCAAAAAAAAAGGAGTCAAGAAGTAAAATGAGAGTAAGGAGTAATGATGGGAGGTTTAAAATAAGGGAAGATAGAAGAAAAAGGAGTAAAGCATTGCACAGAAAGAATGAAAAAAGAAATAAAACGAAAGAAAGAGAAGGAATCAAAGTAAGATAGAGAAAGAAAGAGAGAAAAACAAAGAATGCGGAACAAGTGCATTAAAAGAAAGAGCGAGAAAGAAAAATAGAGAGGTAACTACGGAAACAATGATAAAGTAAGCTAGTAAGCGAGGGAAAGATATTGAAGGAAGAAAAAGAAGGATAACAAGAGCCAGAAAAAAGAGAGAGAGTGGGATGATGGCCAACAAATAAAACAGTGAGAAAAGCAAGTGATGTTGACGGAGAGAAATAGGAGAAACAGGAAGTAGTGGCCCATTTCATAGATAGATTTAGTTAGACAATGGTGAGTTATGGCAAATGAGTGAGTTAATGGTGATAATCATTTTTCTTCATGCATAACGGCTGAAGCTTGGCTTAAACAGCTATGCCGTTCAAAGTTTCCGAGTTTCAAAGCAATTAAACCAGGTTTGCTGAGTGATAACTTTGTTTCGCTTGCGTTGTAAAATGACGTGCACGCGCTTATTGTTTATGTGTTTCAGGAGTTATTTAAAGGAATGCTACTGGACGTACCAAATTGGTGATTTCATCGACGAACAATGTGCGACGCGCTAGACAGCATAAAATGACTCTCTGGGCTGTTATTGCGCCGCGACTGAGCGATGCACAACATACATCACCCGTACGCATGCTTCTCTCAAAGATTGAATCCATGATTATGTCTCTCAAATCAAATAATAATCATTGCCGGAGAGTCTGTAATTTGCAGCAAAGCATGACGATGCCTGTCACATGGCGAGAAGGGGGGGGAGGGGATACACAACAAGAGGGAAGGCAGGGAGGTTAACCAGGCACATGCCCGGTTTGCTACCCTAGCTGGGGGAATGGGAAGGGGGCATAAAGATGAGAGAGAGAGAGGAAAGAGAAGAGAAAGAGAGAGAAAAAAGAGGATTGTCAGTCAATCGGCTGGCGCTTATGCAGCGGTGGCACTACACAAAAGTTAAAGGTGGTCACGTAGGCCTGTAGTCCTCAAAAAGCACAAGACAGCTTTTATTGCTTTTTGAGCCTGTTCTAAAGAACAGTGGTACATTACATGTAGGTTCCAAATGTGTTGCGCTTCTATTTTGCTGTGCGCCTAAAAAAATTACAGCATATCCGCGGAGTGCATGATGGTGAGTGAGGCGAAGCGTCCCTCCACCCGTTTGTTCTTGCTTTTGTCCTTTCGTGTGTCCGTCTGTATGACCGTCCGCTCATGCATCCATGCATGCATCCGTCCGTGCGTCCATGCATGCATCTGTCCGTCCGTCCATTCATCCGTGCATCCGTCCGTGCATATATCTGTCTATCTGTGTGTCTGTCCATCCATCCGTCCATGTAGTAAACACTACAAGTACCACCATCTCGCATCTTTTCATCATATATTCATCATAGAGAAGTGCCGCCATTAAGCGGACATTCTAAGGAATAATGGAGAGGTGGCACGCCCGGACGCGTGCACTCTCTTACGGTCTGCCCTTCGTGTCTAGTTCATGGCACTGCGGCTAAACCTTGGTAAAACCAAGGAGGTTACGCCTAGCGAGTTTAACGTAGAAACCCTGGCCAGATAGTGCTCAAAGTGTGTCCTTCTGGTACTAGTTTTTTTTTCTTTAGTTACCATCAAATTCAAGGCAAATTTTATTGAAAGGCTAAGTCACCAATACTTGTCGCTGTAAGTTATTTATTCAGAAACAAGTACCTTTTAGAGGCGAAGCTCCTTAAAGCGGCACCCGTTCGTCCCTCGTAGTTGTGTGCAACATCTCTTACGCTTTGACCTGCAGGGTGGTGCCAGTGGGAGATTTCTCCTGTGCGTTGTTGAACAATAAAAAATTCGCAGAGTGCGCGTTAACTGAAAGCCGAATTCTCCTGTCTCTCATTCGCCATTAGCAGTCATTGGCATGTAGATTGAGCACTATCTGGCAAGAAAGGGTTGCTACGTTATACTCGCTGGGCGTAACCTCCTTGGTTTTAGAAAGGTTTAGCGAGCGTTGGGCCGCAGTGCCATGAACACAGTTACCTAGTATATACCATGAACTCGAGGTGGTTAAAGGTGGGAAGTAGACACGAAGCGCAAGCCGTAATAAAGTGTGCGTGTGCCACCTCCCGTTTAGTCCTTGGAATGTCCGCTGGATGGCGGTGCTTCTATATGCGGAATATATGATGAAAAGATGAGAGATGGTGGTACTTGTAGTGTTGACTAGATGGACGAAAGGACACACAGACAGACGCATGGATGGACGCACAGATGGCTGCACGGATGGCTGCACGGACGGATGGACGCATGGACGGACGGAGGGGCGGATGCTTGGACGAATGCCGAGATGGACGCGTGTATGGACGTGTGCACGCACGAACAGAAGCACGAATTTATGGGCGGATGGACGCACGGATGGTCACAAAGACGGACGCATGTACGGACGGAAGCAAGAACGAATAGACGGATGGATGCTTCGCTCCACTCTCTACATTCTCCCCGTGGATATGCTGCCATTTTTTTAGTCATGATTAACTTGTCTGGGTTTCTTCCCCAATTGAAAAAGGTGCGCGCGTGCGACTCATCTAGTCTAGCCGTGCAGTTGCCTACCTACTCCTACTACGACGACTACATACATCGCGGACCCACAACCCACGGCATAGGGAGCTTCGCTCCCAAAAGTAAGTGCACTAGTGTCCGTAACATGCAGTTTCCCGGGTCAACCTTGCCATCCGTGGCCCTAATTTGCGACAACACGCGCTCCACGATTTTATTAAGTTTCTTGCACCTTCATGTCGCAAACGAAGTGCCAACATTGATCATTTCGAATATGAGAAGCGGAGCAATGAGGAAAGATGTTACAGCAGTAGCCCATTACGTCTACGCAAACTTACGTGCTGTACCGCCAATAATAAGTGAACAAGGAAGAGCTACAGGGAGACGATAAGATTTGTTAAAAAGCTACTGTCAAGAATATTAAATGCTTTTGCGTTGTTCTTCCACTTTAAAGCACTAATTTTGAGAAACGTAAAAAAAGTTAGCCGTGCCTGGTAATGCACTCAATACATATACTTATTACCACTTCCTTATTATTATTGCTCCTTTTTTTTTTAATTCTGTTGAGTGGGCTGTAGAAAACGTGCAACAAATGAGGTCAACTGACAGAATGTAAATAAGGAAAAAAACGCGACAGACTGAAAAATGGCGATATATCAAGGCAATGCACAAGCACTGTTATTGCTTTTTTCCGGCAGTCAAAAAAAAAAAAAACTGAGAAGCCTATAGCACACTTAAAAATGTTAGTGGAGAAAACCTTGACTAGCATAGGAAGGCTCTTCTCAGGGCCCCCGTAAAGTTTTCTAAGGGTATTTTATGGCCCTATGTGTATCACTCAATGTTTTCCGCCGATGCAGTGAAGAAAATTTCTATGAAACATTCCTGACTTATATGTCACATTTCACAATATACGTATATTTAAGGCCCATCGCGGGAGCTAGTGACCTGTCCGCACGTGCACGCGTGATCACACTGAAAAGCCGAGCATGGTAAAAAGTGCTCAAGATGAACAGATGCACGCTACGTACCTTCTTCTGCCACGCCATTCCTGCCTGCGCTTACAGCGCTTTCGTGAGGACGAGAGAAGACAGAAAGCAGCTGGAGAGTGCGAAAAATCTCTGCATCTCCACCCGTACTGCACGAATTGTAAAAATACATTTGCGGTGGTCAGTTTGTGGTGCAATAAGTATCTTTGCTGAATTCATTTCATGACTCTTATAAAAGGGCTGCAGGACCATTTCACAGCCAAGAAATGTAGAAAAGATAATTATCCGCCGAGCGATTTGCATAAACACGAGGTTGGATCTGCGGAACGTTTTCAGAAAAAAGGCATTACTCCGTCTAAATGTATTGAATAGCTTCGTGGTTCTCCTTGGTAATTTCTACGTAACATAGCGCAAGAGTGAATTAAATGCACTAAGGTATGTATTTCACACTCTTTGCAATGGTTTCAACATTATACAAGTTGTGTTTGCCCACACAAGCCCTGACTCAGTGGAAACCATTATTCATGGCACATCTTGCAGAAAGCTGTCCGCCCTTCTACTGCCTAGCCCGCGTAAAATGTGAGCGCATGTGCGATATTCGAGTTTGATTGAGGCTGGGCAGAGTAACGCTGTATAGATTGCCGCAACACTTCTGGTCTGATTCGGGTTTTTTAATCAAGCCACACATTGGTCGGCACAAATGACAGATTGGCTCATCGATTACCAGGTCAACTTTGCAAGGGTTGTGCCAAGCATGTATTTGCTTGATACTCACTAATGATGGAGACGAAGTTAGCAAATGTGCCCTATACTTACTTGGCAGATTATATTTTTCGTGCTGATATACGTATTTATGTCTAGACCAGAGCAAGTACACGAGAAGGGAGTCTGTCGAAAGGAATGTGGTTTTTTAGGGGCACAGCGTCATGAACGCCCCAGTGCTTCGTAAGCTAATGTGGTGTCAATTCGTCAGGTTATTGCGAGCACTTGTAAACAAGCGCTGCTACATTTGTAGCAGCGCTTACGCATCCTCGCAAGTGCTACATTTGTAGCAGCGGCTTACGCATCCTCACGAGTGTTTATGCTCTTGAAGTTAATTAGCTTGCTTCTTTATTCATCTCACTTGGCACAGTGTAGGGAATCGCCCTTCCTTGCAACTGATAGTTTGATCTTTCATTGTATTACTCTAGTCTTCTTAAGACGTTTAAAAGTGTGACATTGTCGTTTTGTTCGCGTTTACAGTATAGAAAAAAAATTTGCACTCAATGTGCACCATATTCCCCGTCTGTAATCATCGAACCACTATCTCCCATCTTGTAAATTACATTCGTGCGTAAATGTCTACCATCGAAAAACCAACGAACGTTCCGAAGGCGAAAAAAAAACATAATCTCGTTTTGGAGTTCACTTACTTCAACTCACCCGAACATCCTGTCTCTGCGAAACTTGTGCGTGAGACTGACAGCGAAACATCGACAAACTCGGCATGTCTCACTTTGTTCACAAATCAGCAAGTGAACTGACACGAGGCAGTACGAAGTTCCCATACAGGCAAGTAAGCGAGAGCGTGCGCAATGTACATGTTGTCGAGCGCGGACGTCGCAACGCAGTGGCTTTACCTGTGCACTGCCGGATCGAAGGGCTGCCTCTTCGACTCCCGCCACAGTACATTGAACTCTGTCTACAAATGTAACCAAGCTGGTGACCATTCATCGCTACCTGACTTGTCTGGGTTGTGCCCTTAAGAAGGAGAAGCCGTCTGTGCAGATGCGCTTCATTCATCGCATTTTACAAACCACAATTACGATATTTAAAAAGAAGCTCAACCCATCTCATCCTTCAGTAAAACAAGGATTGGCCAATAATCAAAAATCAGTCAACATTTTTTTAGCTTCAAACGTGAAGTGCGCTGTGTTTGATGCGACATTGTGCAGTTTACTAAGCGTTTCATATGCAACTTCGACTATTAGAGAAGTGGCACCACCATGCTACAGAATCATCCTTGTGCATCCCTGCAAAGTATTGTACTGAATTCAATAGTCCAAGCCGCGCCACAATCTCAACCTTTCTGTGCGTCTGTTATCTTTTCTGTGTGTTTAATTCGTTTGTGTGGTTGTCATTTTCGCGTGATATTGACTAATAAATTGAGACGTGTGTTGTAAAAAGTTCGACAAAGACGACGATGATCTGTTCTGGCCTTCAGCTTACGCACTGCAGCAGCAACCTATGAAGTCGGGCTGCAGTTTATTGTAAATACACACCTTTTTCTACTCAAAGGAAGGCTTGATTTTCTACAACGTGCACCAACTAGCCCCACAGTGAGTTCTACTTTAATATTGCACAATTCGCGCAATTAAATCACGATTTCACCATCGTATACACCGCAAAGTGAACTAGTAAAGCTAACACCTGACATTTATTAGTATGAATAAGCGATCAAACTCAATATTGGAAAAAAAAGAGGCCGTTCCAAGTGACTTTTTGGTATTTTCAACTGCAAAATATTTAGAAAGAACTGTGATTTTCGTCTCGCCGGAAGCTCAGCATGCTCATTCATTCTTACCAACACTATAATCATTAAGGAGCATCTGTTTGGTGACAGTCAAGTGTCTGTTTTGATTTAGTGTATCACACGGCTAGTCTAATACTTTAGCCGCACATGTTGTTTTTGTTATCACCAAAGACAATTGAAAGTGAAGGGAAAAATTTAAGTAATAGTACTTAACGAGACAATGGGCCAAATCAAAACTTTGCTACGGAAGATGATGTTCTCCAACGACACTGTCTTGTAGTTTGTTTTTAACACATTGCAGCAAAGCCTTTTAAGGGAAGTTGCGGAAAAGGTGAAGACATTCAGCCTGACACCTTCGCTTTCTCGACACCAAACGCGAAAGCGAAGAAACGTCGTTTCCTCTAGCGAAAAAAAAGACGTGATTCGCACGAGTACGCAGCATTGTTCGGTCGAAGAACAACTTCGAGGTTTGTGCAGCAACACGGCGACGACCTAAAGGGATAGAAGAGTGTTTCTGCAACAATGAAGGCAGACAACTTTAAATGGATTAGAGTTCTAGAAAGAACGGCCTTTACACCAAGCGAGGTTCCTTCATAGACAACGGTTGAAAAGCTTGTCGTGTTTCGTTTTTTCGCTTTTCTTTCGTACACGACGTTTAAGTTCCTCATAAAAAAAGTTAAACAAAGAGCCGTGAAGAATGGAGACTGTGGAGTGAAAGTAAGAAGGGGCTGGGAGAATCAGTGAAGAAACCGCTAATAAGATTACATCAAGTCTTCCTTCAGACCATGCAAGAGATTGGTCGGTTTCTCCCGTAATGCCATCATCGTAACTAGTTTTATTTAGATTTTTTTCTTGCTAAATTTCTGTGCTGTTGTGGGTAAAACGTTTGCCCAGGCGAGTATGCTAGAGAGGCTTGGTCACACTGCGAACCTAATCAGATCGGCGCCATTCAAGAGGCTTTGCTGTGGCTTATAAGCATCGTTTGATGTTACGTGAAATAAATCATTTCAGCGTGAAAATATCGTTCCGTAATTTAATTACTCTTTCGGGTTTTAATATGTTAATGTCCTGATAGTGAAAAGCCCATAACAAAGAGCGGGACAAAACTTTTACGCCCCCGCTGGAGTAGGCCAGTAAAATCAATGTGCTGCTACACTGGAGGTAGTCAACTCAATTCCGGCAGTAGCAGCTGCATTTAGATGAATAGAATGCCCGATGAGATAGAATGATAAAAAAATGATATTCCCGATATTTGGGCACTAAGATAATGCACGGTATTCATATGCACAATAAAGAAAAACACGTGGTAAAAATTAATTCTGAGAGCCATTACGGCACGCCTAAATCATATTGCGATTTCTGTGATTGAAGTCAGCTTGATATATTAAAATCCTTTCGTGGTGTCTTTCGCAAACGCACGCATACCGTTTCAATATAAGCCTCGTGCAGCTTCCGCGCCGTTGAATTTTCAAACCACTTGAATCTAGAAAAGTAGACAATGCCTATTTAGAACGCGAGTTTTTTTAACCTGTATCATTTGTTTATTTATTTATTTATTTATTTATTTGTACTGTTATCCAAAGGCCGATACAGTATGAAGTGCTCAAATAATCTTCGCACATTGTTCAAAGACAGAAGCACTACACAGTGAATCAAGACAGACAATGCCTGTGGCAACTTTAAACACAACTAGACCATACAGACCATACAAATCATAATACAAACGAATAGCAAATCTAAACAAACGTAAAATGCACAAAATTATTCAAGTGTTACGCAGTAGTGACCAATATGAAGCAGAGAGCAACACAATCGCATACACTACACTCAACATACACTGTTGCACATTCTTCAAAAATTATAGTCATCAAATCAGGAACTTTTTTATCATTAGGTTTATTATTTGAACTGATGTCAAAGTGTACAAGCCGACTTTCACTGGAAAAAAATGAAGACAATAACACCTATATACGGTTACCTGTAAGAATATTAGGCCAGTAACATTTTTTTCAAATTCCTTTGAAGAGTTAATTTTAGTTATATTATGCGGTAGCACATTCCACTCTTCAATCGCTTTCGGAAAGAGGGAGTACTAAAGTGTCAACCTTTGCGGGTATAGGCACAAACTGATCGTGATGGCTCGATCTGACAGAACGTGAAATAGGTGACATTCTGTTTTGTATGTATCTGTGAGGGTTAAAGTTGAAACAACCGTGTTTCATTAAGTGAAGGCATTTTAGTCTAGGCACTTTTCGCCGCTATGAAAGCTCAGACAAGTTATTTGACTAAGCATTTTGGTCAATGTATATGTGTACCTATATTTCGACATAACAAATCTTGCTGTCCGTCTCTGTATTTTTTTTAGTTTTCTTTATTTTGTACTTTTTATGCGAATCCCATATTTTGCTACTGTATTAAAGCGTGGGTTGTATCAACGTCATGTATGCAGTCAGTTTAACATTTCGGGAGGCAAATTTTAGCTTACGTTTTAGTGTCCGGAGCCTGCTTTGAATCAGCGTTTCGTCCATGTGCATTCAAGTTGTGCGCATGCTACACTGAAGGCCAGTTTGAGCCACTGAGTTGAATAAAAAAACCCATTGTTTAGCTTCCCGGTAAAAAAAGTACAAGCTCAGTCGTTAGTGATGACTGGAACTAGCCATGCACGCAAGAATGATCCGTAGCGTGGGTCCTTCATGACAAAACAAAGGCAGGACGCTGCCTGCCACTCACCGTTGCAGGAACGCCAGCGAAAGCGGGCCAAAGACGAATTGCTCCCACTGAGTTCGTTGCACAGATGTCATTTGTTCAGTACACGGGCGCGCTCACGCAGCGATTCTGACAGCCTGATGTTGTGACGATTGACGTTACTACTGTATGTGTTGCTCGTAGTACTAAAATCAAAAAAGAAAGCTTGCTCCTTTGGTCAGGCACTCCTTATTACGAGCTTCTTAGGAATGGTTATAGCTACTTCATTCTAGCTACTTTACGAGGCTTATCATTAGCAAAACTAAAGCACGAGAGGCTCAATACTCGCTCTCAATGCCCAGCTGTTACAATGTGCGAAACTCTTACAAATGACTTGGCCCCCTTTTCTCGACAATAGTCAATTATTTTCACCGAGTCACACTCACTGACTTCATGAGCATCGAGCCACAAGGCCATCCCCATCTTTAGCTTCAGCACCATGAAAAAAATACTGAGATAGCTGCAGGAGAGACCAGCTTTTCTAAGACCCTTCGTAGACCCGGGAATTCCTCAATGGGCACTAGGTTTCTACCTCAAAGGAATCGTCATAGGGCAGCCAGCCAATCTATTGTACTGTTGCTGCATGTCGTTTATATATTAACGACTTTGATAATAAGCTTCAGTGGAAAGTCGGCACTAGTCTGCGTCTCTACGTTGGGCCCCTGCTTACAATGTTAGATCTGTGTTACATCATCGGAGATACCTGAGCCCAAGCAAATAACTCGTAAGCCTACTTTTGCATGTTCGAAGCATGCGCTGTGAAGTCTGTTATGCATAAAAAAACCACTCTATTACGTTCAGGGAAACACTGGAGGGGAAAACTCCACATTTTTTCGATGATCTAGAATTTTTCTTTTTAATCTATGCTCACGGCTGTTTTTTTTTATTTCGCCCTGACCGAAGTACGTCACTATTATTGGCAACGGATGGAAGCTGCGCCCGAAAGCTTAATAGCCTTGCAGCTTTCATCAGAAAGGCTTTATAAGACGCCAATCTTTCAAACAAGTGGCCGAGTTTAAATGAGAATCATAAATTATACACATGCTCAATAAGTATGCAACAGATATCCGTAGCCCCGCCGAGGTGGTCTAGCGGCTAAGGTACTCGGCTGCTGACCCGCATGTCGCGGGATTGAAATCGAATTCCGGCTGCGGCGGCGGCATTTCTGATGGAGGCGGAAATGTTGTAAGCCCATGAGCTCAGATTTGGGTACACGTTAAAGAACACCAGGTGGCCGAAATTTCCGGAGCCCTTCACTACGGCGTTTCTCATAATCATATGGTGCTTTTGAGATGTTAAACCCCACATATCAATCAATCAAACCTGCTACGCTACATCCATCTGGTGCTATCGGCGGCGAACAGCATATTCAGGAATTTTCTTTTGCAATGAGCTCCAGTTGCAAGCATCGCTTTTCGCGTTCCCTTTCCTTCTGCTTATGGCTTTTTTTATCTACCTCAAGAAAGAACACAAATACTCGAACGCATTGTAAATTCTCAAAGCTAATGTGTTATAAATGCGAGTGCGAGCGAAATTCATACTCTTTTCCTGCTACATAGCTTTTGGAATCCTCTTACGGAAGAGACAGATTACAAAAAAAAACACAGGACACTCTGTTATTTTACCACCAGCACCACCAGAACCAACATAAACCAACTATCCTCTTTCGTAGCATCTACCTAATCACCTTATCTTCTCGAAAAATGAGGCTGTGGCATACACCAAAATCAACTCCTCATTAAAGTGCGTTTTTCTCGGGCATCCTAATGATATTAAGCCAGTACCATCATGAATAATGCGCTAGCGTAACTCGTATGTTCAAGAGTTTTTATACAAGCGCCTAACCTAAAGAACGCTCTGACCAACACATCTGAAATATTCATGCCTTCACGTGATCTTTTCGGAATCGTCAGCAGGCCGTCTGACAGACGTCGGAGTTACACCAGATACTCATTCTTCCGCACTCACCAACACTGCCTTGCAAGAAACGATATGGCGTCAATGATTCAGCGGCATTGGGGATCCCTCTCCAAACCGATAAAACTAACGTCTCTCGATAAAAGAGGGGGCTCCTATATCGACTCTTTTATACTGTTGTACATCACGTGATTTTTTCTGCTTCTTAAGTGTGGGCACATCAAGAAACTTCACTACAGCTCTGACGTGGCTCATGCTTGCGAAAGCCTCAGAGGCCTTCCTTTCTCACTCTGTTCGTCACCGCTATCCTCATCGTCATCTTAGTTCACCTCCTCTTCCATATACTACCCCTTAGCTATAGCGCCGTGACGCACACGAATTCAGAAAGAATAAAGTTGGAAACATCCAGGCTCGTTGAAGCGTGGCACCTGATACAGATTTTTGGTCTCTCCTTTTTTTCTTCAAGTTCGAAGTATTTTTGGGGCGATTGTGCGCTGCGCCTATTCCGAACCTACATTAAGTTCAATTTTACTTGTAGACCTTTTTTTCTAGTTATTCACTCAAAAAAATGTACGCTTTCTCTCGGATAAGCATTGCGGTTCACCCCTGCAGAGAAGTTGCGGCGTTGTCAGTGGATACGTCAATGGCGATGGAGTGCGTGCCACTCCCTTTCTTTCACGTTGATGCCATAAAAATTGCCACTTCATTTCATGCTGAAAACTCAACTATCCAACACTGTTATTTCTGATCAGTGAGCACACATTCGCACGTTTTTTTTTTCAAACGTCAAGTGCTTTGGTTTGGTAAGCAGTATAGCGTTGCATCGCTCAACTGTGGAAGGTTAAAAAACAGCACTGCATTTTCAATCCACCGCTCTCGGGAGGACTTTAACTCAAGCATATTAATAATCAGAAAAGCAAATATCATGTAACTTGTGTTAACTTGTTTAACAAAAAAAAATTGACCATGAACTTCCGAAAATTCTATAAGTGACAAACCAGAATAAATTCATACAAAAAAAGCAATGAATGTATGATGAATTTAGGTTCTGTTTTGTTCTGTTTTTGCTGTGCAGAGGTTCAGGCGCATATTTATTTCGCTACTGCGTACCAATAAGTTTTTTTTTCAATTTAATTGTACATAAAAGCAGGCAAACAACTAAGCAAAGCCCCCATGAACGCCCGCTTCAAGGCACGCAGCCCATAAATAAAGTATAAAACTGAGGAAGACTGAGGAAGCTAGTAACAAACGTACGTAAAAACTTATGTTCTAATAGTGAAAGCGCTGCTTTCTGTTTGTCTTCATAAGATGAGAGGAGATTCTGGCGCAAAAATAAGGCGTCGGCTACTCGCAAGATTCTAACATCCAAGAAATAGAATATGTAATTCGGAACTTTGTCAGAGTAACATATCTAGTATCAGAACGCTCAAAAATACAGAAACCTCCAAAAGCGTTCTCACGGTAACATAACTAAGTAAATTGGGCTCGGTAATATCTTCGGAATTACCACCGCCCTGCCCTCGAGGTATTACAAGGTTCCAGAGATCCGGCTTAGCTCGTTATCCTTCAAGTAGTCGTCGTCACCAGCGGGTGCCAAGAAACGACCTGCGGTGGTGGTTCGAAGGAGGGGGCACGAAAGAGGCAGTTGGCGTCAGGCTGTTTTCTTCCGGACTTATGAAGGACGTTATTGTCAAATTTCTGAGGTAGCAGACTCCATCGCGCGAGACGACTTTAACGTCCCTTGCATACAGTCCTGGTGGTCACTCACAACTTTGAATGGCCTACCGTATAGGCAGGTGTGAAACTGCTGTAGCCCAAATAGCTGTCAAGCACTCCTTTTCTTTTGCAGAACAGTTGGTTCCCGCTTTTGGATAGCGACTGGCTAGCATAACACTTTCCAGTTCATCAGTTGTCTGCACTAGGAGAGCGCCGAGTCCTGCGAATCTTTCGTATATGCGGATTTCGCACCAGCGTATTCATCGAAATGAGCAAGTATCGGGGGCGTTGGCAGGCGTCGTTTCTGTTCTTTATATGCTTCAACTTGCGCGATTTCTTTCGTAACTTTGATGTCTCCATTAGCAGCGTCAGTGGTTTGGCGATCCGCGAGAATTCCTTGATGAAGCGTCTGTGATGGGCGCAGAAGCAAAAAGAAAAAAGGACCGACGTATGACCTTTTTGTTGGTAGGTGGCATGAAGGCAGCGATGGCATCAGTTTTCGGAGGTTCTGGGCCAATTCGAGAACGCTAATAACATTTGCCATGAAAAAAAATACGTGTGTTCACGAAAGCAGCACTTTTATGATTTCGGGGTCAGTACACAGGCCTTGATTGCCTAAAGTAGAGCTTCAAGGTTTCGGAAGTGTTCGTAGAAGTTTAAGACAAACAAAACTGGATGAACGTCGTCCAAGTACATGTGTCCCATCTGCTGCTTCAAGCGAGCCACCACTGTATCCATAGCGCTTTAAGAAGTCGTAAGGGCCGATGAAAGGCCGTGTGTTGTTTTAGAGGCCCAGTCTTTTCTCGGTGATTGTCAGGGCATCCGGATCATGAAAAAAGTAGCACTTCAACCAGATGTCATGTGGCCGTGACGATGAGAAAGACTAGAAGACAGGCATGACTATGTTGTGAAAAATTCGAGGCAACTTAACCTTTTACATACGTGTCTGAAAGTGGCATTGGTACGTTGTACAATCGTATGCTCTCATGCATTACTTTACTTTGTGTGTGATTGTGCTGCCACAAGAGACAAATGCCACGTAGAAAGAAGCATGCAGTTGAGAACTGCTTCACCAGGGGCCGCAGTGATCCCAACTGCTCACAAGATAACTATCTACACTTTCAATGAACCTATTCAATTTATTTTTATTAGTTTTTATGGTAGTTATTTGCCCGTTATCTTTAGTAAACTCATGGTCTGATATTGTATGCATTCTATATGCCCCAGTAACATAAGCCAAAACCACCGAGATCTTGCGCATTTTGAAAAAAAATTTTAACAATTTAGAATACTTAGTGCTCTACAGTGGGAAAGCAAAAAACGGTCTCATGGGCCTCACTCTTCCTGGGGCCTAGTCAAAAACATTACGCCGTGCACGAGTCCACGAACAGGACCCCAAGGTTATCACTTTTGTTTCCATAACGCCAAGTTTCAGTTGTCTACAGAATGTAAGTAAGTACGGTGTGCTTCAGCTTCACTTACATGATTGGCTGTTTATTTGGCTAACTCTGACGTTCTTACTTTTTAGGGGACTGGTGGCGGGTAGTGAGATTGACCCTATTTTTGTGGCGTATACCCGTTTTGCGATCACCCGTGACTTCATGACACACTGTGATGTCATCACATAGCGACAAGGATAGCCCCTAAGGTACGCGTAATGCCCTTCAAAGTCTTCCTGTGTACCCCATGTCATCAATGCCTTCGTGTAACCAGGTACGTGTGACGCAAAACGACCGACGTAGAAATTTCCTTGCATATTTGATTGGCAGACAATGAGACACCGCTGTTTCGACAACGTTGAGAGACATAAGAAACCACTCAGGTGACATATTCGCCACGTGTGGACATGTTAACTTGGCCACATTCCTAGCAATCTTCTTTTTACATAGATGTTATTTAGGTTTTATGGGCTAGACTTTGTCCTACTTACAGTAGCCGCAGTGGTTGGCGTCTGCAGAAAACTGCTAGAGGGTTCATTGTCTCAGCCGTAGGTTGCACGATATAGATTTGGCCAATCAGGCGCTAACTTGTGCGTTTCAGATCGAGCGGTGAATTCATAGCTTCACATTACCTCGCTTCCAATAATACAGGCTCGCCTTCTTTCCTAACCACCAGTAATATCGCTGGCTAATTGTATAGACTCATGCATGTCGACGACGTCGAGGCAAAGACGAAAAGTTTTGAACTCGCGAATTTGAAACGGCAATGATGGGTTGCCTCCACTACTGAGTGGATCAAGGACCTGTGAAATGTGTGCCGCCAGCAAGATCATTTTCTATTATAGCTTCGCTGCAGAATCGTTCTCACGGATTAGATCATAAATAGTTTTTTCCCTCTTTCTCTCTTTCAAACTTTTGGTGCATCTCCATTCAGTGGAGATTTCAAGAATTTGCGAGAAGAAAAAAAGGAAGCAGAAAAATACAAAAAGAATGCGAAAAATTCTTTTTCTCATGAGCAATGGTTCAAATTATAGCGGCTTTAGAAGCTTGAGAGTCCACAGGGATCGAGCAGCAGTAAAGTCCTGTTTTGATGGAAAGCATTGCGTCATCCAATTGACGATCAGAAGCTTCCAAGCAAGCAAGTGAGAGTGATGTCGGCAGACAATCAAAAATGTATATCAAAGACTCAAGAGAGCATCAACCGCTTCTTATCTCAAAGAGCCTAAAAACCTATGAATAAACAACGAAAAGCTTTAAAAAAAAGCTATTAGAGAAGGGTGCTTCACGACTGCGAACTTGCGACGAGGCGCCAACATCTATAGTGCCAAATGATATAAATTCTCAGGCGGCGACTCCTTTATATATGTAACGACTGATTGCGAGAGCTTTATATAAGAGGCAACTTATTTATGTGGTGACTGCGACGCGCGCCTTTCTTGTGCCGCACGTTTTTCCGTAACTGTCTTACCATAGTACTCAATTCGTTGAGGCTCTCATAACTTTACAGTAATTTCTTATTCGCGTTGGCCAAACAACCACGCGCTTCAACACAACACATTCCTTGCATTAAAACTAATGTCTAGTTCACCAGTTATTGCGCAAAAGGTTCAGATGACTGTGGACGTTGAAGCACCCGATCTAGGAAAGATAGCCCCAGGTATACAGAAATGTCTTAAGCTCATCAAAATCCAAAAAAAAGTCAGCATATTCACGGAGTGCATGATGGAGAGTGGGGCGAAACATCCGTCCGTTGATTCGTTCTTGCTTCCGTCTGTCCATGCGTCCGTCTGTGTGACCGTCCATGCATCCATCCGCCCGTCCGTGCGTGCGTCTGTTCGTGCGTCCGTCCGTGCGTTCGTCCATGCATCCACCCCTGCGTCTGTTCATGCGTCCATCCATGCATTTGTCTGTGTGTCCGTTCATCCATCTATTCAACACTCCAAGTACCACCATCTCGCATCTATTGATCGTATATTCCCCATACAGAAGCACCGCCATCCAGCGGACATTCCAAGGACTAAAGGAGAGGTGGCACACGCACACTTTCATACGGCTTGCGCTTCATGTCTGCATCCCACCTTTAACCGCCTCGAGTTCATGGTATATACAAGTTCATTGTATTCATGGCACTGCGGCGCAATGCTCGCTAAACCTTTCTAAAGCTAAGGAGGTTACGCCCAGCGAGTATAACGTAGCAACCCTTTCTTGTCAGATAGTGCTCAATGTACATGCCAATGGCTGCTAATGGGGAATGAGAGACAGGAGAATTCGGCTTTTAGTTAACGCGCACTCTGCGAAGTTTTTATTGTTCAACAACGCACAGCAGAAATCTCCCACCGGCACCACCTTGCAGGTCAAAACGTAGAACTGGTTACACACTACGACTACGACTACGAATACTATACGAGGGACGAACAGGTGCCGCTTTAAGGAGCTTCGCCCCTAAAATAATGATACGTCCTTCGTGAAAGAGAACCCGACAGGCCCTCAGTCAGGGCTGGCGCTCATATCTCCTGGGCATGGCAAGGCAATCCGCTTTCAGTCATCTGAATATGCCTATAGCGACATATTCAAATTGCTAAATATGTCGCTATAGACATATTCAGCCATCTGAATCCCGGCGCACATGCATGCCTCGCTTGGTGTTTCTTCGGCACGCTGCCTTCATAGAAATTGATTCTGCTGGGCGAGTGTCCTTGCTTTTCTCCCAGTGATAGCGTCACGCAATATGCAACATTTCTCGGAAAGGCCAACGAAAGAATGCAGCCGCTGTAAGTTGTTATCTATTCGTTTTAAATGCGAAGCCTTTCTTAGCGAACTTCGGCGACTTTGAGCGTACCTATCTATCTAGCCGCCTACGACTTTTAGCTCTCCTGGCCGTTTCGATAATGGTATCGATACCAAACTTAGTATGGCATAACATGACCGTATGATGAACATGACTAGTTATAACCTTAAAATCATGATGCGTAAGTCATGAATGTCATGATTTATATTTCATGGTCCTGCAGCTCTTGCGGTGGTTTCATTGACATCGCTTGCTGCAGAACTGGCATGGTATGACATGAGTGCATGGCGAACACAAGCAACAAGCCCTAAGATGAAAATAATGACATGCGTGTTATGTAACAACATGACTACATGCCATGCTTATGATGTTCTCACGGCCGTTTAGCTAGCTTCATATGTACCAAACTTCGTATTACGCGCCGCCAATGGATGACGAAGGTATGTGACTGGTGCAAACATGATAATAATCAGATGCGTGTTATGTAACAACATGACTACATGCCATGCTTATGATGTTCTCACGGCTGTTTAGCTAGCTTCATATGTACCAAACTTCGTATTACGCGCCGCCAATGGATGACGAAGGTATGTGACTGGTGCAAACATGATAATCATCAGATGCGTGTTATGTGAGAACATGACTACATGTCACAGTCAGGACGCAATTAAAATTCGACGTGTCGCGGTGCGCGTGCTCGCCGGCGTTCATTTCGTCGCGTCACGCCGCCGTTGCCACGCCAGGCACCGGTCCTGCCATATACTCGCAGGCGCGCGCCGCGCTGTGTTGCTTTGACGCATGCGCGTTTCAGCGCATCCGGCGTCCCTCCGTCACGAAAAGCGGAAGACGCAGTGTTGTCTGGGTAAGGAATTAGCGCGAAATGCAGCATGTCGCATTTTGCGCCGGTTGCCGTCGGGCCGCGCCGACGGACGCTGGCCGCGCCTGTCGTCAGACTATAAGTGCTCGCGTTTTTCTAACGTAGCGTCGCTGTGCTCAGCGTGCGCGCGCGTCAACGCTAAATTGGAGTATATTGGGCCCTTCATGGTGCGCTCATGGCAGTTTTGCTACCTCCACATACACCAAATATGGTGTTACGTGACGTCATTGAATGACGAAATATATGACTGGTGCGAACATGATAATCCTGAGACGCGTGCCATATAGGAGGAACATGACAACATACCACGCTAATAGTGGGCTCACGGCCATTTTGCCAGCTCCACAAATACTAAATTTGCTATCACGTGACGTGAATAGATTGCGAAGGTATTCGACACATTTAGACATGATAATCATGACACGGAAGTCTTGTACGGCATCATTCACCACCACCTGGTAACATTTTGCTGATCTTAAAGTGACGTATCAACATTTCTCATTCGTGTTTCGCCTATCATCGATTCTCATGGTACGTGAGATCTGCCAATTTTTTATTGTTTTTTGATAAATTGCATTGTTAGAATTCCTATCGACAAAACATTGCTAACAAAGAAATGTGGGAGAGCTCGGTGTGTGACTTGATTACATTAGGTGAGACAGATAAGAGAGGGATTTTGGGCTGTCACATAAGCTGCCGTTTTATAACGCGAGAGTGTTCAATAGCTCATTTCGCAGGAATTAAGGTTTCGGCGTTGGCATTGCCGTCGGCTTCCGCGTCGTTGGTTTGGAACTAAAAACCATTTTCTCTGTGACTGAAAAATTGATAAAGCTGTCAGTGAAACAAATAAGAAACATTTCCTGGTACCAATAAGGATTCAACACATGCCGACTGCGTGGCAAACAGGTGTTCTACCACAGAGCCACGGGATTTGTTGAAAGTGCCTAGTTTCATGACCTCCCACTAAAGTGAACTATCTGTAGATGCAAAGCAGCGGGCGCAAAGGCTTCCATTCATGGTGACGGATGCTGGCGCTCATCGCGGCGTTGAGCAGGAGAGAAACGTGGTGAAGTGTAATTACGCTGTCATGGACCGGTGTTTCTTACTGAAACGTGCCAATCGCCGCTTAAGGGCAATGAGGGATAGAAGGCTCCGATTGGGCACTGAGACCCGCAGTCCGCTTTTCGGGCACGCTGCGAATTTTTATTGTTCAACAACGCACAGGAGAAATCTTCCACCGGCGCTATCTCGGAAGTCGAGATACAGTGCCTATCTACAGGGTATCCCACGTAAATTTAGCCAAAGCTTAAAAATATGCCGGAACACGTAATCACGACTTGACCAATTGCATGTTTCTCACGGTTGCCTGGCGTTAGTCAGACTATTTTTTTGTTTTTTATATATTGTTTACTTAGATATGTTTAATTAACTAACTTTTCGAGAAACAAAGATGAATAAAACGTTTAAATGAGAAAGTTGTAGATCGGTTTGCAAAACGTCCGTTTAGACAGTTTGTAACTTTGTATCTGTTAGGTATTAGTGTTTTTTTGCTAATTACAAATGCCCGCGAAATGCGAAAAATACCACGTGACAAACCCGCTCGTGCGCCAGTGCACGCAATGATTCTAGTGCTCCCTAACGGTCCGCGTACAAACGACCATAGCATTTGCCCCATTGTGCTGTCTCGGCAGGGCTGCATCGATGGTGGTGGCTTTACGATAAGCAATATTTGAGAACACAAAAAATTGGCTGCATATCTACGGAGTGAATGACGGAGAGTGGGGCGAAGAATTCGTCCGTCCATTCGTTCTTGCTTCCGCCCGTCCATGCGTCCGTCTGTGTGACCGTCCATGCGTCCATCCGCCCGTCCGTGCGTGCGTCTGTTCGTGCGTCCGTCCCTGCGTTCGTCCATGCATCCACCCCTGCGTCCGTTCATGCGTCCATTCATGCATTTGCCTGTGTGTCCGTTCATTCATCTATTCAACACTCCAAGTACCATCATCTCGCATATTTTGATCGTATATTCCCCATATAGAAGCACCGCCATCCATCGGACATTCCAAGGACTAAACGAGAGGTGGAACACGCACACTTTCTTACGGCTTGCGCTTCGGGTCTACTTTCCACCTTTGACAACCTCGAGTTCATGGTATATATGAGTTCACTGTATTTATGGCACTGCGGCCCAACGCTCACTAAACCTTTCTAAAACCAAGGGGGTTACGCCTAGCGAGTATAACGTAGCAACCTTTTCTTGTCAGGTAGTGCTCAATGTACATGCCAATGGCTGCTAATGGGAAATGAGAGACAGGAGAATTCGGCTTTTACTTTCTTACGGATTGCGCTCCGTATCTACTTCCCACTTTTAACCACCTCGAGTTCATGGTATATACTAATTCATTGTATTCATGGCACTGCGGCTCAAAGGCTCGCTAAACCTTTCTAAAACTAAGGAGTTTACACCCAGCGAGTATAACGTAGCAAACCTTTCTTGTCAGATAGTGCTCATTGTACATGCCAATGGCTGCTAATGGGAAATGAGAGACAGGAGAATTCGGCTTTTACTTTCTTACGGATTGCGCTCCGTATCTACTTCCCACTTTTAACCACCTCGAGTTCATGGTATATACTAATTCATTGTATTCATGGCACTGCGGCTCAAAGGCTCGCTAAACCTCTCTAAAACTAAGGAGTTTACACCCAGCGAGTATAACGTAGCAAACCTTTCTTGTCAGATAGTGCTCATTGTACATGCCAATGGCTGCTAATGGGAAATGAGAGACAGGAGAATTCGGCTTTTACTTTCTTACGGCTTGCGCTCCGTATCTACTTCCCACTTTTAACCACCTCGAGTTCATGGTATATACTAATTCATTGTATTCATGGCACTGCGGCTCAAACGCTCGCTAAACCTTTCTAAAACTAAGGAGGTTACGCCCAGCGAGTATAACGTAGCAACCTTTTCCTGTCAGATAGTGCTCAATGTACATGCCAATGGCTGCTAATGGGAAATGAGAGACAGGAGAATTCGGCTTTTACTTTCTTACGGCTTGCGCTCCGTATCTACTTCCCACTTTTAACCACCTCGAGTTCATGGTATATACTAATTCATTGTATTCATGGCACTGCGGCTCAAAGGCTCGCTAAACCTTTCTAAAACTAAGGAGGTTACACCCAGCGAGTATAACGTAGCAAACCTTTTTTGTCAGATAGTGTTCAATGCACATGCAAATGGTTGCTAATAGGAATCGCAGCGTGCGCGTTAACTAAAAGACGAATGCTCCTGTCTCTCATTCCCCATTAGCAGCTATTGGCATGTACATTGAGCAATATTTTTTATTGTTCAACAACGCACAGAATAAATCTCTCACCGGCACCACCCTGGAGGTCAAAATGTTATACTTGTTACACACTACAACAGCTACGAGGGACGAACGGGTGCTGTTATAAGGACCTTTGCCCCTAAAAAATAGTCTGACAAACTCCAGGCAACGGTGAGCAACATGCATTTGGTCGCGTCGTAATTACGTGTTGCGGCATATTTTTAAACTCTGGCTAAAGTTACGGACATCCTGTATAGAAGGTTTCAAGGTCACAAGCGTTGTGCCCAAGAAAACTTCTGGTCACCTCATTTACCAGCACCTAATGTCGAAACTGAAAGCACGTTTTCAAGTTCCTTTTAAATGCAAGAAATGTATTTCTTTAGTTTTTGAGATAAAAGGAACGCGCATAAAGTTCGAGGGGGTCTCTTATAGTTTTTTATGTAGATCAAAAGAATAATGATTTGAATATATTTTGCCAAATAGAGGGAAAAAAGCATAGAAAATTAGCGGGCTCTCTTCTAAAGCTCTTCCTGCCAACAGATGCTAATTTGGCACATCAGTGTACGAAAGCAAGGGTCATGAAGGAGCTGTGTTTGTAGTGAAAGGGTCTATACGTGGTGGTCAATCAAGGATTGTGCAGCGACAGCAGACGCCGCGGAAAGGGATGCCTGGAGAATAAAGAGAGAGAGAGCTTAGTATAAGGCTAGCAGGCGCTGCCTGCGTCGGCGTTCGGAGCAACGCCGTTGTTCGGAGGCGAGAGACGGAGGAGCGTAGGAAAGGGAGAGGGACGCGAACGCTCAGTGGAGCGTGGACGCCACCGGATCAAGCGAGCTCATAAAATGCTTCGCATCTAAATTATACCCACCCAAACACTCCGTACAAATTGTTAACCAGCGAAAGCTGAACCGTGTGGCCTCGGTGTTGAGCAGTGGGTTCAACTCGACGCTGCACTGAAGCCTTTCACAGTTATTAATTACATGTTCGTGCTTCCAAGTGAGTTTAGACGCACGCTTGGGTTGCGTTTACCACAGTGTTTATTTCACAGGCTACGCGTAGGCAGAGGCATGGCCATGTGGTAGAACATGCCGCACATGTGCCTCGCATGTGCCTCGCAAAGTAGAATGAACTCTTAGCTTGCAGTCGTTTTTCTTCAGCTGAGTGATACAAAGGATAGGCGAAGCGAAGTCGCCAATCCGATTACAATACGGGTAAAGTTTCGAAGGTTGCCACCATGCAAATGTTAAATGGGAGACTGACACTTTGAGGGAGCATTATCACGCACTAGTACTGCAATAAAAGACCATCAAATAGTCACTTTCAAAAATGCTAACTACTACTAGTTTCCCGTCTTCATTTGTTCCTTGAACCTTAAAAATGTAATCCACCTAAACGAAAGAAGCTTCAACACACAAATGCGGTGTATACTCAGGAGTGCGCTACAAGCCCCATCGCGGATCGCTGTCTGAGCAGCAGCAGCAGCACCAGCAGCACCGGCACCAGCACCAACCGAGTCAGCTGAAGCATGCACAATGTTCGTTGAAAGACGTACGCACCCATCGCGTACATTACGCCGAGCCCATTGATTAAGCTGACAGCGATAGATGGCAAAAGGTACGCGCGGATATAAACAAGCTAAACGTGTTTTGCTAATAACGCTTCAATGATGAAGATATACATGCCCTGATTTGAGGATTCAAGTATGCGACGGAGGTAATGAAGGAAAAAGGTCCCGTCAGGTCATTAAGAGAAGAGTAACCCGTTACCATCGTTGCAACCGAACCAGCCAGCCATTGCGTCTCTTTCACTCTGCCCCTGGAGAACCAAGAGATTAAAGGAGCTTGTTTTTATGAGCTGTGGCTACGCTGACAAGCATCCCCAAAATACCGGCTAATGCACTCATCGAAGTGCCTGGTTTAATTACAAGAGGCATAAGTCTTAAAGTACTTGCGAACAAAAGAAATTACTTAAGTATTCAGGTAAATGCAGCACCAGGACGACACGTGTTGAAAGAACCTTTCGCTTTCTTTTTGCTCCCGAGGGCTAAATTTATTCGTGATGATGATGATGAAAAACATTTATTATAAAAGAGAGTGGTACGGGGCCAAAGCATGACCCCGCTACATGGTCAGCGTCATTAGTCCGGGACACCGCATGACGAGGACCCTACTCGCGCCCGTCTCACCAGAGCCCGTTGAGACTCTAGTGATGAGCAGTTGAGGAGGGCAGTCTCCCATGCCTCTCGGGAAGGGATAGGGGAAGGGGGTAAGTGGGGATTTTTCGGACATGCCCATACCATGTGGAAGATATCACACGTCTCCCCACAGTGTGGGCACCGCCCATTTGTGTTCGCATCGAAATGTTTTAGGATTGCAGGACAGAGTGGAGTACCTGTCTGCAGGCGCCTTAGAGTTCGCTCTTACGCCTTAGCCCCTTTGCAGGAGCCGGGTAAAGACGGTGAGTGTCGCGATAATAGGTAAGAATTTCTTTGAACCGCAGCAGCGGTGTATTGGCCTCCGAGTCATAAGAGCCAAGGTGAGGAGCCCAGTGGGTAAGCACTCGGGCGGCCGCGTCAGCGGCCTCATTACCGCGTAAGCCCTGATGGCCAGGAGCCCATACGATGCGTTTCGGGGCTGGATCAGCGAGAGCCCGTTTTAGAATTTGGCTGGCTAGGGGGGATATCTCTCCTACCAAGTAATGAGCACATGCTTCCCGGGAGTCCGTGATGATAACTTTCGAGTTGGGGTCCGCAGCAGCAAGCGCTATCGCGACTTCCTCAGCGTGCTCTGTATTTTGTGCTCGGAACGAGAGCCCAATGACATGCTTTTCCCGGTGTACTACACAGGCCGTGTAAAATCCCGTGGGCGAAGGCCCTGCTATATCTACGTAGAATGCACCAGGTCGGGAGCCGTGTTGCCTCTCAAGCGTCCGAGCCCGCGCCTGTCTTCTGCTTTCGTGTGTGTGCTTATCCATGTTACTGGGGAGTGGAGAGACCGAGAGCATATGCCGCCACAGTTCCGGAATACGCTCCGCCTCCTCTGCAGTGCAAGTCTGCCGTATATGTAAGCGGTTCAGCAGGCGGCGCCCGGGAGCCGTCTGCACGAGCCGCGTATATTGATTCATAAGGTGGGCCTCCCGCAACTCCTGGTAGGAGTTGAGCACACCTAACGCCCTCAGTTTGGCGTTGGAAGTGGCCACCGGGAGATCCAGAGCTCGTTTAGTAGCCTTACGAATGATTGCATCTATTCTTTCGTCTTCTTGCTTGTTAGTGCGAAGGTATGGGACGGCGTAGAGGATCCGGCTAGTCACGAATGCATGGGCGAGCCGAAGTGCGTTACTGCCCCGCAGACCACCCCGCTTGTTAGAAACGCGGTGGATCATGCGCCCTACCTGTTCGCCTATTCTCTTGAGTTTCGCTATAGTGGAGTCCGGTCTGAGTCTGTGGTGAATGAACAGGCCCAGAATCCGGAGCTCCTCCACCTCTCTGATGGGAACCCCAGACAGGGAGATGTGTATGACTTATCTCTTGGCTTCGCTCTAACGTGCAGAAGCTCTGATTTGTTTGGAGCACATTGGAGTCCACAATCGTTGGCATACGCCTCGACCATGTATGCGGCCTGCTGAAGGCGTTCTTGCATTTCACCAAGGCTCCCTTCAGTGGTCCAGATTGTAATATCATCGGCATATACTGCGTGTTGTGTGCCTTCCACCCTGGCCAATTCGCTTGGAAGGCGCATCATAGCAATGTTGAAAAGGAGCGGTGATAACACTGCTCCCTGTGGGGTACCCCGTGTTCCCAATTTTATTCGTGACGGCTCCCTTATATTAAATGCGAAGCATTTGTTTGCGTACAGCGATCACTTTTGCGATCTATCTAGCAGACCAAAATCAGTATAGGGGCTGAAGATGATTTGACTATTATGACTCGCTATTACGTGAATAATGTCACAATCCCGTCGCGTACATTATCAAACACTTTCTGCCAGAATGATGCAGCAAGACAATTTTACCTGCTGGCTCGAGATCTCACACACACGTTCTGGTCGTCTACCAGCTTCCAAAGGTGTCAATTTTATGAACTGGATCCTTCGCTCAAGATAAAGCTACCATCACAACTTTCCCGCTCCGATGCTACACTGTTATGCCGCCTTTGGTTGGGTGTTGCATTTACAAAGGTGTACTCCTTTCGCATTGGTATGGCAGACACTCCTACATGCGACTACTGCGGAGCTGAAGAGACCATCGAACACGTCCTGTGCAGCTGCACTTGCTACGACACACAGCGATGCCAGCTCCGGATGGTTTTGAATCAACTTGACCCCGGACCATTTTGTGTGCAGAAAATACTAGGACCTCGGGCATCTGCCTCAGTTGCGCAGAAAGCCACTAAAGCACTGCTACTTTACCTAAAGTCAACAAACCTGAGCGACCGCCTGTAGACTGTGTGCTCCCCGAGTGTGCTCGTGATTGTGTGTACCTTCTCATCTCTCTGCAACCTCTTTTCTCCCCTTTATCCCTTCCCCAGTACAGGGTAGCAAACCGGATGTGCGTCTGGTTAACCTCCCTGCCTTTCCTTGCATCTTTATCTGTGTCTGTCTGTTCTGCCAGACAGTGGCACATACCCGCGGGCAGGTGTGTGCCACTGGTATTCGGGTGTGTGCCTCAGGTGTTTGACACTTCATCTCGACACACGAACGGTGAGAACACACATGGGTAATTTTAACGCATGAGTGTTAAGAAAAAGCTGACATAGGCTGTGTTTACCCGATGATTGTGAATAAAAAGCTGTCATGGCCCCAGCAATAATTAAATTATTGCATTTTGCGCGGCAACAAAGTATTCTGCCACAGAGGCACGCCAGGTCCTGCAACTGCTTTTCAAATACACCGTAATGTTCGCGCAACGTCAACTGAGGATGCAGGGATGGCTTTCCAATTTTAAATACATTACACATTCTTACAAGGAAACGTGTATTTGCAGATATTTACTATGATTACAGGCGATGGCAATGCCTGGCACACTGGTGGGCTGGGACCAGTCTCTATCCACTTCGTAGTCTTTTCTTTCAGGCAGGGACCCTCTACCGCTTTATGCCCCAATCCCACTACTGCCTTGTGGCACTACCCCGCGGCATTAGAGCGCCGACCCGGCGCTTGTCACGAAAGGGGAGTGTTGGGTGACACATGAGGCTTCAGTCTTACGACGTGCACAAAAGTGGGTGGTGGTGGCGTTGAGTACGCTTCGTCGACGACTCGCTGTATCTCGTAGGTGAGGTTGGTGATCTTGCGTAGGACTTTGTATGGTCCCTCATAGCGAAATAAAAGTTTTTCTGAGAGGCCGATGTGACGACGTGGGGTCCACAAGAGTACGAGAGAACCTGGTGCATAAGAAACTTCGCGGTGGTGACGATCGTATCGATCTTTCTGAGAGGCTTGAGAAAGTATGAGTCGTTCTCGGGCAATCTGTCGTGCTGCGTCGGCTCGCTCTATGGCATCCCGTACATATGTGACAGGGGAGCTTGAACCAGCGGGAAGGAGTGTATCAAGAGGCAGAGAGGGTTCCCGTCCATAAAGAAGGTAGAACGGGGAATAGCCTGCGGTGTCATGTCTGGAGGAGTTGTAAGCGAAGGTGACGTAGGGTAACGTTGCGTCCCGGTCACGGTGGTCTGGAGAAACATACATTGACAACATGTCCGTGATAGTGCGATTCAGGCGCTCTGTAAGTCCATTAGTTTGTGGATGGTATGCCGTTGTGAACTTGTGGTTCGTGTAACAGGAACGTACGATATCCTGGACGACGCGAGATAAAAAGTATCGGCCTTGGTCAGTAACGAGCTGTCGAGGAGCGCCGTGATGCAATATGATGTCATGCAGAAGAAAGTCGGCGACATCGGTAGCGCAGCTGGTTGGAAGAGCGCGGGTGATCGCATAACGTGTCGCGTAGTCGGTCGCCACGGCAACCCATTTGTTCCCGGATGTAGAAGTGGGAAATGGCCCGAGAAGGTCGAGCCCTACGCGGTAGAATGGTTCAGCAGGGATCTCAATAGGGTTAAGAAGGCCAGCTGGAAGAAATGTTGGTCGTTTTCGACGTTGACAAAGGTCGCAGCTGGCGACATACTTTTTCACAGAGCGATATAGGCGTGGCCAGAAAAAACGGCACCGGACGCGATCATAAGTGCGGGTGACTTCTAGGTGACCAGCGGCAGGTTCATCGTGACGCTGTCGGAGAACATCTACACGCAAATGGGAAGGCACGACGAGAAGGCGGTCAGGACCTATAGGGCGCATGTTGTGGCGGTAGAGAACACCTTTATGAAGGAAATACAAGTTCAGAGAATTGGATGCAGTAGCGGAACTCAGGCTTTCTATGATGGGAAGTAAATCCGGGTCGCGGCGTTGCTGAGAAGCGATATCAAGAAAGTCTGATATTGATAAGACGCAAGCCTCCGTAGCCCTCTCTGTGGCGTCTGGTGGATCCACTGGATACCGTGACAGGCAGTCGGCGTCTTGATGGAGGTGACCAGATTTATACTCGACCGAGAAGGTGTATTCTTGGAGGCGGAGAGACCAACGACCGAAACGTCCCGTGGGATCCTTTAGCGAGGAAAGCCAGCAGAGTGCATGATGATGAGTTACAACAGTAAAACTGCGGCCGAAGAGGTACGGGCGAAATTTAGCGACAGCCCAAACAAGAGCGTGGCACTCTCTTTCAGTGATAGAATAGTTCCTCTCGGCAGGGGATAAAAGGCGGCTGGCGTAGGCGATGACACAGTCACGTTCATGCTGACGCTGAGCTAAAACAGCACCGTTTCCGTGGCCACTCGCGTCCGTACGAACTTCTGTCGGGGCAGTCTGATCGAAATGGGCTAATATTGGCGTAGTCGTGAGGGCAGCAATGAGCGCCGAAAATGCAGCACTTTGAGGCGAATTCCAAGTAAATTGGACATCTTTTTTAAGAAGCTCGGTGAGAGGCCGCGCAATATCGGCGAAATTCCGGATGAAGCGGCGAAAATAGGAGCACAAACCAAGGAAGCTCCGGACATCCTTAGGAGAAGAGGGCACGGGAAATTGAGTCACTGCGCGAATTTTGTCCGGATCGGGCTGTACCCCAGATGCGTTAACGAGGTGACCAAGTACAGTTATTTCGCGACGGCCGAAACGGCATTTGGAGGAGTTCAGCTGGAGACCAGCGTTGCGGAATACTTGGAGAATAGCGGACAGTCGCTCAAGATGGCTTGCGAACGTCGGTGAAAAAACAATTATATCATCTAGGTAGCATAAGCAAGTGGACCATTTGAAGCCGCGCCGAAGGGAATCCATCATGCGCTCAAAGGTGGCCGGCGCATTACAAAGCCCAAACGGCATTACTTTAAATTGGTATAACCCATCGGGGGTTACAAATGCTGTTTTTTCTCGGTCCCGTGGGTCAACAGCGATCTGCCAATAACCTGATCGAAGGTCAATGGACGAGAAAAACTTTGCGCCATGAGGGCAGTCAAGGGCGTCATCTATTCTTGGTAAGGAGTAAACATCCTTCTTAGTGACCTTGTTGAGATGTCTATAGTCGACGCAAAACCGCCATGTGTTGTCCTTCTTCTTGACAAGCACGACCGGGGATGCCCACGGACTAGATGAGTGTTCGACGACGCCTTTGGCGAGCATTTTCTTGACCTCTTTCTGGATGACAGAGCGTTCGGCAGCGGAGACGCGGTAAGGGCGGCGATGAATTGGTTTGGCATCGCCGGTGTTGATGTGATGGGTCACAACTGATGTCTGGCCTAAAGGGCGGTTGTCAAGATCGAATATGTCCACATAGGATGTCAACAGACGGTGGAGGTCTTGTGCTTCGGAGGGCGAAAGATCTGGCGCTATCATTTTGGCAATGTCAATGCTTGACAGGTTGGGCGCAGTGAGCAAGTTGACGTGCGGAGTAGGTTGCTGAGCCGACAGTTCAGAAATATCACACTCTTGCAACGACGACATGACACCTAGTTTAATACCAGCAGGCAGCACGTGCGTGGAGAAACCAAAGTTCAAAAGAGACAGAGGGGTCTGGTTGTGGCGTACTCTCACCCCGGTGTGCGGGACAGCAATGGAGTGCTTTAGCACAACCTCGGTAATAGGTGAAACGACATATTCACCATTGCGCACAGGCGGATCACACACGAGCTGCACGTAAGTCGCGGCTTGCGGCGGAATATGCAGGAACTCGGTGGCACAAAGGCGACTTTGAGCATCACGGGCAACAGCGGCGTCAAAAGGCAGTTCCAACTGAAGAAGACCCGTCAAGCACTCGATAAGGGCGGAGTGCGCAGAGAGAAAGTCGAGACCAAGAATCACGTCATGTGGGCACTGCTCAAGCACGGTGATCAATACGACGGTCTGGCGCCCAGCAATACACACGCGCGAGGTGCACATGCCGAGAACGGTAGATGTGCTCCCATCGGCAAGCATTACTGCACACTTATAGGAGGCGTGATCACTTTTCGCAGTTTAATACAGAGAGCAGCGCTCATGACTGAAATTTGTGCGCCAGTGTCTATGAGGGCTGTAACGGTAACGTCATCCACCAAAAGGTCCAAAATATTGCGGCGTGTAGGAATCGTCAACAGAAGATTTGCAGAATGGGTCGTTAATGCAGCGTCACCTCCGGGAGCTGCATGGTCTAGTTTCCCGAGGTTGAGGGCCCAGGTCGTGCAGAGGACCTGGATCGAGAAATCATCGGCGATAGAGATCGGCGGCCTTGGGGTGATGGTGACCGGCTGAACCTTCGGCCTTGAACGTTAGTAGGAGCAGGCTGTGGATCGTACAGAGTAGAAAAGCGGCGAGAATTGCCTTCAAAGCGGCGCCATGTCCCAGTGTTCCAAGATGAATTGGACGTCCAACGATTGCGACAGTAGCGTGCAATATGGCCGGCGCGAGAGCAGTGAAAGCAGATCGGTCTATCATCCGACGTTCTCCATTCAGCAGGGTTCCGGTAGCGGGAAGGGTAGCGTGAAGGGTACACCGGAATCTGGTTAACAGAAGCCGAGGTCTCGGTAGTGCGAACAGCGCAAACAGGTGCGATGCTGAGATTTGCTATTTCTTGGCGAACGACGGCTTGGATGAAGGAGACGGTGGATGCGTTGTCTTGAGTACCGTCGGAGGCGATGGCTGCAGGAGCCATTGCTTCGACTTCGTGGCGAACGATTCGGGTGACGTTTTCGGACGACGTAGCTTGCGTGAACTTGGGGCTGTCTTCGCAGGTCGAAGTGGCTGCAGTATTAGGCAGACGCGCAAACTGGCGGGTTATGCGACGGTTCTTGGCGTGCTCGAAACGCTGATATTCCTTCACAACCGCGTCGACGGTGGCGCAATCTTTAACGATCAACAGATTGAAGGCGTCATCTGCAATTCCCTTTAGTATGTGAGCGATTTTGTCAGTTTCGCTCATGTTCTCGTCCACCTTTCGACAGAGGCCCAATACGTCCTGTATGTAAGATACATATGATTCTGTCGATGTCTGCATGCGACATTCCAGGTCTTTTCTCGCGGCCTGCTGTCGCCCAAATGGCCTGCTGAATATCTCTACAAGCTTCAGTTTGCAAACGTCCCAGCTGGTCAACTCCGACTCATGCGTCTCATACCAGGTGAGCGCTGTATCCCGCAAACAAAATACAACGTTGGCCAGCATCAACGTAGGGTCCCACCTATAGTATTCGCTCACGCGCTCGTACAATGCGACCCAATCTTCAACATTCACCTTGTCTTTGCCTGTGCCCGAGAAGGTACAGGCAAACACTACGGGCACTCGCAATCAACGCGTTTGGATGACAAAAAGCGGCAGGAACACATAAGAAAGAAGAGCCCTCTGTAGATGAAATATACTGTAGTAAAACTCGCTGTTGGGCTAGTTGGTGCATGTCTTGGTTAAATATTCAACGTCGTGCCGAAACTGATTCACAGTTTATATCAACCAAGGAACGACGCGAACAGACAGGTAATTTCAATTCGAGGGCGTTAAAAAACGGCATCTCCACGAAGTGAATCATGAGAGGGTGAATCTACAGTTTCTAAGGTCCATAACGTCTACGTTGAAGTCGCTGACTAGTATAAAGGACGGACTAATGAATGGACGGACTGGTGAACAGGTGGATGGACAGATAAATGAATGGACAGTCATATGGGTGAACAGACAGATACAGACATATGCGGATAGATACTCGTTACAGTACACGAAACTGAACAAAAAACCGTTCTTAATGCATTACTCTGTCCACGAAGAGCAATCGTGTGCTGAGGTGTAATGGCGCTCCCGTATTTGAACAATATAGAAATAGATATTAAAAAAATGTTATTTCCGTCATATATGTTTTGCAGCTTATAGTACTGATAACAAATTTAGACTATCCATTTTGCGTTTTGTGTGGCTGCGTACGTTTAAGAGGTCCGAAACACAATGGCAGCCTGACTGTATAATATCAGTGGGAGAACGCAGTCTTCTTCCTCCAATGCGTTAATAAATATTCACCGTGCATAGTGAGCCGAAGTTAATTGTGATCAAAAATCAGAGGGCAGAATCAGTCTTCACTAAATCAATTGGGATTTTCAAGCTCTGTTTTCAGATTTAGGATGCTAGCCTACGAGGTTACCAATCTAGACTTGACGCCTTTTGTGACCTGTACCACGGTGTAGTGTCGTACTCTATTCCTTTGACGTGCGGAAACAAGTAGATCAACCAAGTTTAGTGACGCGTCTGATGGAGCATGCCCTAAAAGCTAGAGAAAAATGGAAGGCGCCCTTTTGAGTTCTCATATCTTAACGAGTGGTTGTGAGACACGTTTATCTTGCGTCGTTGGTCGTACAAAGACCACGCCGCGATCTCTAATTGCCATCGTGATCTCGCGATGCTGTGCGGCAGCTACGTAAGACGCTTTTTTCTCTGTTGTGCTGCGCTCTGTCTACTAGTCTGCACCTTCTCTCGTTTTCGTGTTTTATTTCCGTTGGTGGTTGGCGCTTCTATATTAGCTCGCGCACTTCAAATACGGTATGCTCTGAATGAACCCAAGCACGGCGGCTGGGTTCCGAGAAAATGTGTTCTCTCTCTCTCACTTTTACTTTCTCTGTCTCTCTACCTGTCAGGCACTGGGGCTCCCAAGAGGAGCTTCCGCTCGATGACGCAATGGCTGATGGACCCCTCAGGAACCCACCGAATCTGTCGTTCCCGCAGCCCAATACAGTGGAATAAGCCGTAGTTTATTTAGTGGTTGGGGGACCAGCGCGGGTCCCAGTATTCTTTCCTGCTCTCCATCAACCAACACTGCTGACAGCAGAGATACCCGTCGCTCCGAACGGTCGCCGTATTGCTAGCGCCATAAGAAGCAGGATGCGTAATACAATATAATGCAAGCAATGAACGTATAATATCGCATTTCTTTATTTTTGGACGCATTCACGCTTTTCACAGTATCAAAATCGATGGACAATTGGACACTTGCCTAAATATTATTAACAAAACGAAGCTTGTATGATATAAACTTTTAGAAGTTATTCGTGCAGGTCTTTGTATAAAAATATAGGTAGTTTTGTCCACTGGCAATAAAAATAACGTAACATATATTGAGGGTGTTGCGTATAAAGACTAGGTATGGTAGGAAGCCTCAGATATTTGACAAAGTGCACGCTTGTTCATTACAGACCTTCCGTGTTACAGAAATACTATAGATACGTGTTCAAGTTTCACTCAAGGGCTAAGGAGTAGCCGGTGCCATAATTGTGCGCCAGCAACTCCTTATATATCATATGAATAAAAAAAGTTTCGGTGTGGTGCATAAATTAACAATGGCGCTGAAACGGGCTCATTGGTTGCTCATGATCGTAAAAAAACTGCGCCAAAAACGACAAACAAACACATGCAGACGTACCTAGTTCGTCTGTGCTCGTTTGTCGTTCAGTGCTCGTTTGTCTCTGTGCATTCTTCCATCGGTTTTTTTTTTCGCTGTTGCTTTATGATCGTAGTACAGAAAGAAAGATTCCCGGTCCGGTACTTTCAGACAGACTATAATACCTAATTCAGGCAAAATACACTCATTAAACACGGTTCACGCTGAATGAAGGAATAATGGTTTCGCCGATTTGTCATTTTCATTTTTGGTGGCCCCTTCACTGTCAATACTATCGTATCCAGAAACGTCCCCCACCCCCACGTCAAGAAAAGCACCTTCCATTATACACTTACAAGGCAGACAGTGGGGAAAAAACCATTGGGTATGAAATTGATCGCTAAATGCAATACTAAGTGGTTCTCGATACTTCAGTCCAGATGACATTTCTATAGGTGTCCTGCGTCAAGCGCGCCGAGGCGATGACTTACTTGGCTGTAATATGTTTCTCGTTTTTTGTCATATTCCACAGTTGTCTTATTCAAGCGGCCTTATCTCCATCGACCAGCTGTGAATACGACGCTAAAAGTACGCAATCAAGTTAGTAAAGATAGGTCGACAAATAAAGTAGCTAATTCTGCTGCATGGCTTAACTTTTCAGGGGTGAAGAAATAAATTTTGGGCTACTTCAGTGGAATGTTCCCCATAACATAGGTGTCACTGCTGTGTTACGTCACTTGCGTAAAGTCAACCGGTTGATATTGTTTCATGAGAACGCCAGATTCCATTGCGTGTCCTGAAGTCAACATGCTTTAAATAACGCTGAACCACCGGCATACATCAAAGGACAATTTTCTCTCACGAGATGTTTGACACAATGAAAAAGAAACAGACGTTGGACTTATAAACATGGCAGCGACCCATCATTCAATCATAAACGAAAGGCAAATGCGCTCATACGAAGAAAGCTACAAATGAGCAGGATGAAGAAGCAAATTATAGGGAAAAAAACAGGCTACAAAAAAATTTCAAGTCGAAAATCAAGCGGGAAAAATAGGCGTAAAAAAAAGATCGTCAACTAGCTAATAAATTTATCTTTCCATGGCACCGCAATAGATTCACCAAGCCATACAAGTGCAAAACACATCATTACGTCAAATCGCACATTCGGACGCTCCACCGCACGTGCTAACTCAAAAATCTATCTAAAAAAGCGTATCATGGCAAAAAAATGAATTTAGTTGTGATTTGACACACACTCATTTCGCCGATTCTTCATCAGTGGTTTGCTTCGTTTAATTTTCTTGGACGTGCACCATCATGAAGAAAAACACGTTTAAATAAAGGAAATAACAGAATACGTGCCTGCAGCACGCTTCATTGCAGTGAATGCAAACCCGCAAGTACACACGTCGAAACATAGCCCCCCACTCACATGCATGGGCACATGAAATTGATATAAGAGACCGAACCTTCGAATGCATGCGGACCCAATGCGTAAATCGGTCATGAATGGGTGCCTCGGGCGTTCCGACACTGAAAAATATACACCCTTCCTTTTTGTTCGCATTTGCAGGGTTAGGGAACGAAGGGCAGGCTCATCGTACAAAGTGGAATGGCGAATGAACACAAACAGAAAAAAGCCAATCAGCAGCTTTGCGGGTATTTATCATCAGCCGCTATAGGTACATAGACTTCGGGACGTGTATGTGGCACCAGAAAAAAAATATTGTGATTTTTTTTGGCACGAGACTTATAAACATGACTCTCCATTTCCTACATTGTCCTTCACGACAAAGACGCGGGAAAAAAGTCACTTTCTTTCTTATGTTAGTAAACTATACATAGAAGCACGGACAAAAAGGTTGAAGTAAAAACACACACAAACAAATGCCGATGAATCATTCAACTAACAGCCCTTGACCAGCCTACATGCCTTTGAAAAGAAGGAAACAATGCCGAGTAGTATCAGTGCGTTAGGACTTAGTCTTTGTCGAAGCACTGAATTTAGAAATATTGAAAAAGATAAACAAATGACTGCTGTCTACCAACCCAGACGTTTTTATGCGTTTCGTACACCCATCAACTCGAGGTGAAATCCTTCTCAGACATTTTCTTCAGTGACATTTCTAACGGCAGATTTAAACAACAGTTTTTTCACTACAGCTACGAAGAGCAATATACAACTACCCCTGCCCAGAAAACTACGCTTGATCTTGCACAGACGATACGATGTCACCCGTTAAATGATGTTTGTGCTTTATAAATAACAATCTAAAGACCTGAAAGTTGAAAAAGAAGAATTGCCTGTGTGATTGTGTTTAGATGTTCGCAAGATTCTTCTTTAGCAGTGATAAAGCGGCTCTGTTTGTTTGTGGGAAAGAAACAAAACTTCCCAAAGTAAAGTAAAACAGAAAACAGCCAAACGTTTGATCGCTCGCGAAATAAAAGCTAGGTCTTTTGTTCTTAAGAAGCATATATCACTAAACCTGGTCACGAACTCTAAAGAACAGTGGTCTGGAGCCCTAAGAGGAGAGTTCCCATAATAAAGGTATTTTGTTTTTTTTTTTCTACATGTCGCTTCTGATATACGAACATATTACAGCCATCAGCAAAGTTTTGGCCTTAGTATTTCTTGTGCGTCACAAAAATTAAACTATACTTTGTTTAAATGCCAAGTAAATTTGTGGGCGTACATGGAAGCTCATCAACACTGCACGCGCACAGATTGCAAGTGCCAAAACATTACCATAGTGAGTTTGTTTAACTCTACCATATATAAAAGTATTCTAGGCAGATCACGACGTGGAAAGTATTGACTTAAGAAGCACCAGAGCTGGATATCGCGTTGGCGCTTTTATGCGCCTGATATTATCTAAACGACCACGCTACACCAAATAGAGATGGCCTTCAAATCTCCAGGTTATCATGTGCCTTTCCAATGGCGTATTTGTCATATCACCACATAATTGCAAGGCATCGAGTTTAATTTACAGCATGGTAACAATTCATACGGAATATCAGAGAATACGTGACACCTGAGGTAAAAACATATATTTAGATGTTATATGCTTACATATATTTTTCATGTGTCATTTCAAGTGAAATTTTCAGGCTCTGTTATGTAAAAATATCAAAAGACACTGAGAATATCTACTTGGCGAAGATATATTGTATGTGTCTTCCTGGTTCCCCCATACCTGGTCTATGTTGCGCCACCTGTGCATAAAGGTCTCACTTCACTTTATAACAACGTTAAGCACTGCGACTAATTGTGTGTTTTGATTATGCCTCTGTCAACAATTAGCAAACAATTATGCCTCTGTCAATGCAACCTGCTATAGGTCGCACAGGAACAGAACAAATTTGGAGAGTACTGAGAAGGCTCACCTCTGCCTTGAACAATGGCGCCATTTTGACCCTGCTACTGCAGAAACGAGTAAGGTTAATCGAACGCAACACACTACGCAAAGCGGTATGGAAACTTAGCACCTTTATAAGCACATCGTTGTCATTGAGAATACTACAACAGAAGTCCCCATAGCGCGCACAGGTTGATTGGAATTGAAGCAATTGAGGATTGCAATGGAGTAACATACGACGGCAAATCTGTGTGCATGGGGCGCGTAGTCTACAACTTAATGACAAGTACAGTTTGAGTGTAGCAAAGTTAACAAGTATCATGTTCCCAGAACACGCTTTTCTTGAATACTGTTATCTATGTATCATTACTCTCTTTTGTTTATTTATTTTGGTGATGAATAACGTGCTCGAATAAAAAGAAAAATAAATAAGAACACCAGAAGCCCATTTTTAAAAACAGTTTTTTAGAAATTTTCAGGACTGCTACAGAATGAAATTAAAAAACCTGTCTATTTTCAAGTTTATAAAATTTTAGGGAAAGCCTCCGGTCGCAATGCCTGGCAGTGACTGTCATTTCTTCTGACATATAAGTTCACAAATAAAATGATAATACTTTGCTCGGTGAAAATGACTGAAAATACAAGTGGCCTCTCGACAAAATCGGTCCTCTACATTGGTGGGTGATAATTTTACTGCATAGATAGGGCCGCATTTCGAGGTACATTTCCGTTCTTTCCATTTGTCCTGATACTTTGTTTCGTTTCCTTGTATTTCAAAGAAATAACTAGTAGTAGGCTCGAATGACGAATATTTTTTGAAGCTGTTACCCATTTATTGTGCGTGACTAGCATGCTCACCCTGCAGTTTCAAAAAACTTCAAATACGTTTTTCTACAATAACTTCTAGAAGCGGCAGCGTTGCTATGGCAGAGAGATGGTGCCAGAAACTGAGCGACAGAGCCGACGCATATGAATTGAAGTCGCGCAGTTCTTTTTAACAATTCGTACGAGATAATTTTATGTTTACTTCTGTCTTTCGCTGTCGGCAATGAAAAAACGCTTCTCAAGCAAGCTTGTCTCCAACAGTGATCTTTCCGAAGTCGTATCAAAAAATATGAGTGCCGCGCTTTCTTTTCACTTCTTCAAAATAAATGTAGGCACGCACCATTCAGCTAGAAATGAAAATAAAAATACATAATGTAAAAGCCAGTACACATATATACGGTACGACAAACAATTTCAATAGAATATTAGAGCGGGCTAACAGAAAGTGCGCTTCTGGAAGAGGATTAGCTATAACGTGACTTGCATGATGAAAGGCGGCTCGCTTCTTTTCTTCCGCGGCTTATGAAGCAGAGAAATTCCGGCACGTGTTCCAAGTTAATGCGACGTGAAGAACAAGCGCGAAGACATCTCGCTCTTGCCACGATTGCTGATTTTATCTCTGTATGTTCCTCAAGTTCTTATCTGCAGTGTCATGTTACATACGCCGTCTTGCACCATGTATATGCTAGTGAAACGACAGAAACATATTGTTACAAAATACGTAAAGAAGAAGGGCCGACAAAGAAGCAAAACTGTGACAAAAAGGCAAGACGGAAATTCGCGCCCACGCTACTCTCGAATTTTGCGGGCGTACCGGCGAGGCAAGACATTGCAGGTGCGCTTCCCCAAACGCTCCTTTTGCTTTGTGTATACACATCGTCTCGGGTTTCCGTTCGTCGTCCCCTTGTGACTAGACTCATAGCTATAGCGGCTGGTATAGCATAATACAGGAACATTCAAACGACAACGAAAAGGAAATGTAGTGCACTTGAGGTCAAGAGGGCAGTAAGTGCGCGCACACTCACACTGCAGTACTCCGCGAATGTGCTTTTTAGATGACAATGCTAGACCGAGGACACAATAAACGCTGCGAAGAGCACGCACAGTATGTCTGCATGGTGCACGCGTGATGTGTGAATAGGGTTGCAGGTGGTGCAAGAAAAATTGGCATTATGAAGGGCACTGATCTGAAAGTGGGTGTAGAAATTCGGACAAATATTATCGATAGAAAGCTTTTCGCTCATAATTAGGATGGCTCTAGGTTTGAAATCATCTTTGGTGAACCTGCAGAAGACAGTGTAAGTTTATTTCAGATTTATTAGTGTGTGCTTGTGCGTGTGCGTGTGTGTGGAGAGGGGGGGGGGGTAATGCAATTTGTTGGCAAAATCGCAACAGAGAAGATATGCATTGATTTAGTAAAAAAAGTGAGAAAAAATAACGCCAGCAGAAAAAAAAAATGTGAGGCGAGAAAAGTAAATGAATTCAGAGGAAAAACAAAGTGAGCTGGGAAAAATTCACTGAGATTATATTTTAGAAAATACACAAGATCATGATTAAACGTTTGAAACCATACCACTTTATTCTTCGGGTGCGCCTGCATCTATTCTCCACTACAAAGCAACGGCACTTTCTCCGTCATAGTCGCATCGCTTCAAAGAACTTTAGTTTTTTGTTCCGAATCACCCCTCCCTCGCCCTGCACTGCCATGCTTCCTTGGCTCTCACTGTACAGCTGCACAAAGCTGAAAAATTGCTGCTGTCGCACACAGTGAAACCCAGCGAATTTATCGATCCCGAAGCGCTACCATATATATAGAATTCAGACACCAAGAATGCCGCGACAGTATATGAGTATAAATGGACATGCTTGGTTCGTCTAACAGATTTGTCTAGAAGTGACAAAAATAGAGGCTTTCGGGAAAAGCCACGCAGAACAAAGTGTAAATATAAGCTAACTGCGAAAGATAAATTCGCATAGAGGCTTCCCCGTAATAAATATATCAGAAAGACTGTCCCAAAAAGCGTCGTACACAATAATCCTTCGTGGTAGGCAACAAACAGGTGGGCGAAACCGGGCAAGGAAAGCCATCTAAGGGCGCGTAGCGGTAACACGGCAGGCCACGCACAGAACATGTTGAGACAGAAACGTATTCAAGGTGTCTACAATAGTTGAGAAATCAAAGTATGAGACCTTCTACTAATATACGCGACAAGAATATCCGAGACGCATGTAATGCGCACGAGAATAGCACAGACATACTGTGAGGTAAGGCAATTGAAACAACTTCTCTCTTTGTACACTGTGAAAAAGCGGAAGCATACGTAGCTGTTTTGTGTGTCGTAAGCGTGCAAACTTTCGAAAATGCTCTGCCCGTCCAGACTTATTATACAGTCCTGTGTGCTTCAGTATTGAAGCTGGCGGGATGTCATTTTCTCAATAGTCGTTGTATGACGATAAGAGACAAAATGACTGGGACGATCCTCTTCCAGTTTTCCCCAACTTTGTCGGCTTACACTCTAAGGACCAGCCGATCGGTAAGGACCCGGTTAGTGGCTTTATGAAAATAAAGTGACCAAATAGGCATTAATCTCACTTTCGGCAGAGCAGACAGACTATATTTCATCCGGAAATCATAAGACAGCTGGGGATCTCACATTTACATTGATCTTTGCTTCCCTCCCTAATTCACGGAGAGGTTCCCATGGAGTTTCTGAAGAAACAGTAAAGCTAACATACACTTGCCCTGTCCACGTAAACGTGGCGTCATGTTCAGTCTCCAAAACGTGAGGTTTGTGTCGTTTTTGCGGCTTCGTGAGTGCTTCCCGGACACGCATTCATCATTAGCGGAGCCTTTGAGAATCATCTGCATGGTACCGACCATCGCTATAAGCCTTGGGTTCGCCAATCACGTACAGCGTGCTCACTCTATCCCGTTAACTGCCGTTTACAACGAAAGCTGTTTGACATCACAACAAGGGCCATGCCGTAGTGTTGCGCTGCCAATTTCTATAACGGATATCACCTCATACAAAAAAGAACTAAACAGGAAAAAGTATCTCGAATGGAGTGGGGTCCGAACCTTCGTCTTCGCCATGGCTGCCCAATATTCTACCATAGAGCCATGTGCCGTTGCTTGAAACTTTCTCAAAAAGATCGAATACCGGCTTCATGTTGGGAAGAAACGACGTTAAAAATTGCAGTACCACGTGGTAGAATAGTAAGATAACCAGCAGGTGTCACAGAAGGTAAATTGTGTAACTGTGCTTCACACAGTGAGAACTGCGTAAATAGTGGGTCGTTACGCAGTCATGAACAGCGTAACTAGTACTGTCAAGAGCTTTGCATGTCAGCGCTCTAAGGGCTGCTTTAGATGTAGCTGTGACGCAATGATTGAAACCGCTTCGGTCAATGTGTTGAACGCTGCCGTTTGTTTTGTTGGATTAAAAAAAATTAGACGCTGAGTTAACTCGTGTCTAACGCTGAGTTTTTAAAAATAGACGCTGAGTTAAGTTGCGTCTATGGTAGACCTAATAATTAATTTCACTCACTCACTCTTCAGTGCATTCGAGCAGAACAGAAAGGAGGAGCAGCTGGCACCACACACTGACACCGAACTCTCCTCATGTGCATTTAATTTTTAAAAAACACAGATCACCCTCTATTTATACCGATCTTTGCACGTTAGCTGCAGCCGCGTTGACATGCCCGAGGTGGGCCAACGTTATGGTAATGACGTCAGCAACAGTTTGCTTCATCGCTGGGTGGCCACTCACCGTTCATAAATGGGCAATCGATGCTTGAAAATAAATAGGGCTTACGTTAGGTAAGTGTACCCGAATGACTACAAGAAGCTTGGAGATTGCGGGAAATGTCAAAGCGGTGCAAGACAAGGGCATGAAAACTAAAAGGAAAAGGGAAAACAGGGAGATGATTGCGAAGGGTTTGGAGACAATGGCTCTGAACAACGGAGATGTCTTAAATAAAGCGTTGCGGCACCACAGCATTTCAAATTTACCTTTCTATCTTTTTCTCACCATACTTCCCTCTTGAGAGGTGAAGTGAGCAGACAAACGCACGGGAGGGATCAATCTCAAAACCGGCAAATGAACTTTTCGATCGTTTTCCGCCATCTGTTCCGCAGTGTGTCTCTTCATTTGTACTTCACATAAACTTTCTCCTTCGCGTCTGCGGTGACTTCCACAGCAGATTTTCTTGTCTCTTCCTCTCTTTCATGCGTACATAATTGATTAAAAGGAGGTACAGGCAAAGAACAATCGCAGAAAAGACAAGTTGAAACAATTACTTCAAATTGTGCAGGACACGCCATGTGGGATTGTGTAGTCTTATGCCGTTTTTTTTTTTCAGTCCTAGAACACAATGTCGCAGCTGTGGCGTATAAATAGGCAAACGCCGACGACAGCAGCGCCTAATGACTTTAGCATGGCCATACACGCTTCTTCTTTTCCCTATCTTAGACCTCTTCCTGCTCCTATACTCCATCGTGTGTGGCCAGGTTCACATTACGCAGAAAAAGAAAGGTTAGAGCAGAACAATGCGTTTAAGTATTTATGAAGGTGCTTAACCACTACTTTTATAAAATATGTAGGCGAAAGGGCGATACTCGTACTCCACACTTCATGTTTTTAGACGCCAGTGAAGCTTATGAACACTGCGTTTAGAGAAATTTATTGTCATAGTCAGCGGACATCAGTAAAATTTCTACATTAACATATTCGCGTGAAAATAATGTACAAGAAAGCGGAAGCTAATAACGCAAAAACACAAGGAAAATGAAGTCATACGAAATTCATATGAAAAGCTTGTCATTTGTTGGTATTAAATGTTCCTTTCTTTTTAGCTGCTTTTATACAGTACTGTAGCGTACTAAGATATGGTGTTTATAAATGGTGTTTCAATATATTTTTTCTGCTTGCTTGGCTCTTATAGGCATTGTTTTATGAAAACGTTGTTTTTCTCTGACAAGAAATTTCAAATATTTAAATGGGTTGACTACATGTTTGTAGTGAGCATACAGCTGGTGAGTCTCTTTGAATGCTACGCTGCAGTGTACTGTGTAACATTCTCTCTGAAGAAAGTTACACGAATGTCGGCTAGCAGCTAACGCTTTTGGATATTATTCTATATAAACTATGAACAACAGATGCATGACTTTATTCCACTTAACGTCGTTAAGGCGATTGTACAGCAAAGCTATGGGAAAACCTCAGCTAAGAAATGCAAAGTTAAGTGAACAAGGGTATGCTGTAGCAGTGAAGGAACCTTCTCTCTGTTTTACCAGCACGTCTCCAACTTCCAATTTGAGTTTCACCTCTACTTGCCGGCGCCATACTTTGTCACACTCTGCCTTCTCATTTTTGTCCTCCTCACCCGTCTAACTCTTTTCAAGCCCTTGCTACAGTGTATGATACATGGCTGTGCTATGATGGCATAGTATGCGTTTCTATGTTCTTAGTGTTGTCTTCTTCACGCAGCTTAAATTTGTCTGCTGGACAATACTTCGTGCATTTGAGCTCTGCTTTGACAGCTCCACTTTACAACTCTTGTGTAAACGAATTTGGCTACTCAAGAATGAAAAGTAGCACGGGTGCATTACATTGACAATGGAGGCGAAACTGCGCTATTTGGATTTGTGGTGGCCCCGTTGGTACCAAGCGCTGCTGATTCATGTGGCAGCGGCTTAAGCAATGTAGTCCAAGAGAGAGAGAGAGGGAGAGAAGAAAGGTAGGTAAGGTAGAGGGGTTAACTAGACAATGCGTCCAGTTTGCTACCCTACACTTGAGGAGAGTGAGAGGGGAGTAAAAAAATAGAGAGAAGGATAGAAACATGTCACTTCACAAAGAGGAATTCGCAGAAACCATGCTTGTCATTACGTTATGCTTCATACCAGAAAGAAAGGGTGAAGCAGGGCGTCAAATGGGTGCTGCGGATGCCGAGGCATTGCATTTTTCTGAAGAACATAGGCGCTGGCAGCACCGCTTTCTGACGGTTGCGGTGGTATTGTGATGTGATGTATGGTCACTCGCCATTTGTCTCAATTCAGCTTTCTCTTTTATGATTTTGGGAACGATGTTTTGTGGAAGCTTTGTCGGCTCCATTGAAATATGAAGAATCTAGAACATTGGCTTTCCTACTGTGCGTGGAATGAGTTCCAGCGCAGCGAGAACATTCTTGCTTGACTTCTCACGTGACCAAGCTTCATGCAGTTAAGACATTATAGCGACTTCGGCGTAGTGTCGGAAGTGACCCAAGTTTACGTGCGAAGGTAGAGAGACGCCTCTAAAATCTCTCTTCACGCAGTGTTAGGTACCGAAATGAGCAACCTTGACGAGAACACTTGCTTCATTAGCCGGCTTGACTAGGTCACTCAAGTCGGAGCGGGAAATAGCAGCGTCAACATCGTAGATGGCGGCAGTGATGACGTTGGGCCCGTCCGTATGTATAGGAGCGGGCGATCATACCACCCACCTCTGTGAGGTTGCGTAGAACGCTTAGGGTCAGAGCATACAAAACATCAATCACCATGACATTCTAACGTCGGTTCACTCTGGTGTACATGATTTCACCTGCACCATTCTCTCGAGAAGCACCAAAACAGGTTTCCTATTTAGGCGCTTCATGTTGCCGTTGGGTTCGGTAGGAATGAAAATGATGGTGTTGCCCTCTGGCGCTCACGGCGCCCATTCATTCGGTCTGTTCGGGAATGAAGAGGCCCTGGTGTTGCGTCTCTTCGTCTTTCAACTTCTTCCAACTTTGAAGTCGTCATGAGATGGCCACTCACATGCCAGTGAGTAGACATCATTGTCCTCATTCTCACAGTAGGGTTCCGTCCGCTTCCTGGACCTGGCCGCCGCGGACACCGCAGGACCTGGCAGATATCCGAACTGGACCTTACCAATGGCTAATGAACGCAGCAGTAGACTTCGCGGGGTGCACATGTTATTTCACAAGAACGCTAGAAGCATGAACATGTAATCTATAGTTGTGAAATGTTTCAAGGCCACATTGGGTTGACGCCACTGCTAAATACTAGGGTCGCATGTTTCAGCTTTCGCTTGTTACCGACGTGTACGGTGTGCTTGCGCGTTGGTTTTTTTTTTCTTTAATGGCATGATGGCATGCATTTCTTAGTTGGGCTAAGTCAGGCGTCCGGTGTTGTTCGCGGCGTCCACGGTGGTGTCAGCGCACCGGCAGGTGTTCTCTCTCCGCCCTCACTCCCTCTCCTATTCCCACAGCTGCGGGCGCGTGCACTTATCTTCGCCCCTAGCAACCAGAGCATGTGGTGCGAGAGATTGTAGGAGAAGGTACGTTTCGCGCTTCGCTGGTCCTTCTCTTGCTCTTCACTCTCTCTCCTCCCTGCGCCCGACTTTACCGTTCGCTCGCGCCTCACTATCGACCGTTCGCTTGCTGGACGCCTCTCAAGAACAGTGGGAAATGTGCGCTCGAGACGCCGCTGTGATAGGTCAACGACGATCCGACAGCGCTGTTTGTTTTGATCATTTCATGGTATTTTTAACTGTGCAGGCTAGCTACTAGAGCTGGAAATGCATACGGCATTTTTCGCGCCAGAAGAACACCATGTGCGGCGAACGGCGTTATTGGCTGCACGGTGTAAGTGAGTGAACAGCTTTATTCACTTCCTGCAGGTTAGCGGGCTGGGTTTCCACCTAGGAGCTGGCTGAGAGACCATGTCTCTCAGCAGCTTCTCTGGCCTGCTGGATCGCCCATAGTTGATTATATAGTCCTGAGCTGAGCAGCGGGGTCCACCAACGCTCCCGTAGGTCCTCATTGGAGACCGCGTCTCTCGTTTTGTCCAATTAGTGCTGGACACTCCCTGGGAATATGCGCTCATGTTGCCCTAATACTACAATACTTGCGCGAATTGGTCATATACAAGTCAGGGTACATGTGTTTTATATATACGGGATTAGTGTAGGTGCCTGTTTGTTATTGCCGCAATTGAACGGACTGGGCCCGGTTGAGCTTGGGGTGAGGCGGGGAGTATTCCCGTCGTTGAAGTCTATATTGTTGGTTAATGTCGTATAAAAAAGAAAACATTTTTCTAACGCTGGGTTCTCTCTTGCTAAACGCTGCTATGGACTCTGCACAACGCATTCGCATTTCCTCACGATTCCCTTCGGTAAGGTGGGGGCTTCTTTTTTTCGTTTGAACTTATTTGCAACTTTCACAGATGGTGGCGCCGCCACGCGGCATCCATCGTGACTGTCGTTTGGGAGATGCCCACACAGTCAGCCCATGCCATCGTTCAGTCGGCCTTAATTAGGCAGTTCGCTGGGGCTTTATATTTTATCGCTGGCAACTTCTACTACGGTGACTCTAAATTCGGATAGTGAACTACCAAAGTTGGACTGGTACTGCGAGTCGTAGTAGCAATGATTTACTCTTTATTGTTTGCTTGTTGATTTAGAAGAATCACGAAATATGTTGGATGCTGCTGTGCAGATGCCGTGCAGTCAAAAGCGAGGTTTCCTGCTTTGCATGAGCACGGCTGCTCGATCTTCTCGGGCCCCGTGGCACGAGCAGCGTTCACAAAGTTGTACGTGCATTCCTTTACACCACAGCAGGCGATGTGCCCTGCGTTCAGAACTTCTTTTTGTTCAATATACGCCACACACGCGTTTATCACACGCAGTGTGGGATATAATACATGCTAGAGTCAATGACCTTCTCAGCAAAGCCTTGACTACATGGTGGCTGCAGCCGAAAATACTACACAGTTTGAAGTGACGGGCACACCGGCGGTGCTCGCCGGCGCGCCGGTTGCACGATCCCCCGAACAAATGTCATGTTAGGCTTGCACTAGCGCCCTCTCTAGGCGGTGAAAGTTGCGAATAGCGAACATGACGCCGACGGTGACGGTAATCTACTCATCAAGAGTTTGTAATATATTTGCCATCACATTATTATTCACAAATATTTATAGGTGTAACGTCATGATGAAGTTGCGTGCGCAATCATGTTTTTTTTTTTCTAGTGGCATTGAATATATTCTGAATGTTATCAGTTTTTCTCTCCAGCTCTGCAATTCAAATAAACCCCAATGCCATGCGTGCTTTTAGCGATCCTTCCTGCTTTACATAAAGTGCAAATATTATGTTAAGTAATTAGGAACAGTGAAGCCATAAGTGAAAGGCACGTAAGTAAAACATGCTGAAGCGTGATTGAATATCGTACCTGGATATCGTGTACTAAAAGTATTCATGATGAACAAGTTGACTACGATTATCATTATCAGCTTCATTTGCAACGCCTTTCAAACTGGGTCTCGGAGACTTTTCCTAAATCGTGCATTACCCAGGGTACGCATTCAATGTTTTGCACATATACCGGATGTATACATCCGGTTTCCAAAGCCAGCGAAATGCGAAGGACATGTAAAGGACGTGAAGGCGCAGATAAGCTTGAAGTATACGTGCGCACACAGTGAACTGCTCATTGTTCAGTACATAACAAGGGAACACACGCTGATGAGTCTCAAAATATCCCAACAGGGATTTTGTGGATTTGGAATCAGCAGCATTAAACGCTTAAAGGATCTTACGTTCGACGATAAAAAATTTTATGTAATCATCCTGATGTTGTCAAGCAATAAACCCCAAAGCAAGACTGCGTACAAGCTGTCTCGTTTTACTGCCACCTCAATTGTCTCTGTTTCCGGGCTGCTAACGATTTTGCCCCGTCATACGACGTGAATACCCAAGCATTATATACCGCAAGAAAATAAAAAATATCGCGTAAAGCGCATGACAGGCGCTTGCCTCCTCTTTTTTTGGTGGATCCGGCACCACTTCTGCCTTTCCGACGCATCGCTCTATACATTATCACAGATACGGCTCGACACAATCGAAAAAATGTCGTCGTGATGCGACGTCCAACGTCGGCGCTTTCGCCTATCGATTAGTTGCTCATTCTCCTCTTTTTTTATCTGTCTCTTCCGCATCCGCTTGTGAACTGTTCTGCCTTGATAGTTTGCTTTCCTGAACAAGGTAGTGTCTCTGTGCACTGCGCAACATGCGTATAAGATAGCGTCTCGAAAAAAAAAAAGCGATCCGTAGGGGATGAAGGAGGAAACATAGTCGAGAAAGGATTGATTGATTGATTAAAACTTTATTAGGGGCGAAGCTCTATATAGCGGCACCCGTTCGTCCCTCGTATCCGTTGTAGTATGTAACAAGTATAACATTTTGACCTCCAAGGTGGTGCCGGCGAGAGATTTCTTCTGTGCGTTGTTGAACAATAAAAAATAGTGCTCAATGTACATGTCAATGGCTGCTAATGGGAAATGAGAGACAGGAGCATTCGGCTTTTAGTTAACGCGCACGCTGCGATCCCCATTAGCAGCCATCGGCATGTACATTGAGCATTATCTGACAAGAAAGGGTTGCTACGTTATACTCGCTGGGCGCAACCTCCTTGGTTTTAGAAAGGTTTAGAGAGCGTTGGGCCGCAGTGCCATGTATATAGTGAACTAGTATATACCGTGAATGAACTCGAGGTGGTTAAAGGTGCAAAGTAGATACGAAGCGCAAGCCGTAAGAAAGTGTGCGTGTGCCACCTTTCGTTTTGTCCTTGGAATGTCCACTGGATGGCGATGCTTCTATATGAGGAATATATGATGAAAAGATGTGAGATGGTGGTACTTGGAGCGTTGAATTGATGGACGAACGGACACACAGGCAGATTCGTGGATGGACGCATGAACGGACACAGGGACAGATGCATGGACGAACGCAGGGACGGACGCACGAACGGACGCACGCACGGACGGGCAGATGGACGGTCACACAGACGGACGCATGGACGGACGGAAGCAAGAACGAATGGACGGACGAATGCTTCACCCCACTCTCCATCATTCACTCCGTGGATATGCTGCCAATTTTTTTTTTTTTTTTTGGTCCTGAGACGACGCAGGGGAGACACCGCGCCGCCCGGCTAATTCCTCGTAGGGACCGTCGCGCTGAGCTCAGCGGCCCATTCGGGAGCACTCTGAACGGCCAGGGTTTGATCCTTAAGTTCGGGGCTGCGTAAAAGCGCATGGCCCGATTCTGTTCAACGCATTCTCTAAATAATCGCACCAGCAATCACTGATATTGCAGCCATAGTTTCCTTATTCCACCGCACCTCATTTCATGATACCGTTCAGTCTCCAACAGTGACTAGCCACTGCGAATCAGTTTCCAATAATCCTGTCACGTCACTCTCAGAAGTTGATTTTTAAATTTACGGTTTCGTGCAGCACAGTGATTTCTGTAGTTTATTGTCAAACGTGCTCCTATAGAGAACTCCTAAACTCCTAAGTGTGTTTTAAACAGAAAGACTATATGATAAGCGCCGACCCGAAAGGTGAGCTTGACACCTCAATAGAGATCACTGAATTAACTGTAATTTGTTAATACATTGCTAATTGCACAACACAGGCAGAAAACTCTTTCAGTTCCCGTTTGCAACAAAAAATCACGTCCGTGATAGTTCGATATCGTGCCCATAAATGACTCATCATTCGCCATTCGCAGACGCGGTTTGCTTGTTGAACTTATACCAGACATCTCCAGTTATATTCATCACCAAAACAAGAGAGACTTTATTTTACTTGATTTTTCAAAGACCTTTGGTGGCGCACAACTTCAGATGATAATACTAAAATTTGAACACAAAATGAGCAGGGCACCCATTAGTGGATGTATAAAATACTACCTATCGAACAGGACGCACTTTGTACACACTTATCACACCAGTATATAGTTCGCCAGGGCCTATGCACTATTTCTTGTCTTTATTATTGATATTCTTATTGACATTCGCAACAACATAAACTTTTTTGCGAATGACTGAATATTTCACAAAAAAAGCTACATTATTAGACTTTGTGACTCTGAATAGTGAACAGAAATCAGTTTCCGCATGATGTACTAACTGGCAAAGGCCCAGATTGTTTAAACAATGCTTCTCTCGAGAGTAACATGAAAACACCACTCACACGAGTTTTATTATGCCATAAACGATGAACCGGTAACAATAGTCTTCGAGCACAAATACCTTGGACTAACAATGACAACTGACCTTAGATAGGATTGTCATTTTAATATTAATATTTATTGAAACTTAAGAGGCCCTTCTTTTTCAAGGCATGCCTTCGCGAAGCACCCCGTGAGGCTTAATTACCAGCAAATTATGGAATGTGTGTACAAACGTGCTTTTCATATTTAACACTGCCCCTTAACAGTCCTCTTGGTAAGGTGAAGTAATACATGGTGGCCATTACATCCCTGACTGGTTTTTTTCGATTGATTGATATGTGAGGTTTAACGTCCCAAAACCACCATATGATTATGAGAGACGCTGTAGTGGAGGGCTCCGGAAATTTCGACCACCTGGGGTTCTTTAACGTGCACCCAAATTTGAGCACACGGGCCTACAACATTTCCGCCTCCATCGGAAATGACGCCACAGCCGGGATTCGATCCCGCGACCTGCGGGTCAGCAGCCGAGTACCTCAGCCACTAGACCACCACGGCGAGGTGATTGGTTGTTACTACATGCCCATCCCACTCAGTGCGTTTCCATTAGACATGCACGTTTGTCGATGCATTAACTCAAGGGCAGGCGGCGACATCATCTCTAGCATTGGCCTTGTTCATAGCATTCACCCATACCAAAAATAACTCTGCGTCGCCCATGGCTGTAAGTCCGCGTTCTTCACTTACGCTTTCCCAGCCAGACATCGCCACCGACCAACAGCGTAAACAAGGCACGCCTTGCATTTCTCTCTAGTCGGGCAATGACCTTCAATATTGTAATACCTGTGTTACTGTGGCACCTCTGATCGAAGAATCGCGGCTTCGACGTGATGCAAACGAACCTCCATGAGCCATATCCCGTTCTAGGAGCCAGACTAGATCGCGATGCCCAGATCGGTATCGCCATGATCCCGATCAGGCCTGTTAGCGGTTAAAGGTTGCACGTAGAAATTTGTAATCCGGATTAAGCCTAATGCGGATCGGCCCTGAACGAGATAGAAATTTTTCATGAGAGAGCGATATAACATGTGGTGAGTAGGCCACCTTAACTTAAATGGTGGGCACGAGAGCAGTGGTCTCTGCACAGCTCTAAGCCGCTATTTCTTCACCATGCAGGCCTTCTTTGCGAACATCCTGCCGTGGTTATCAATTTGCTCTGCTGGCTTGGCGCATGTAGGTGCGCCGCTACCGACAACGAACCTCGTCAGCGTAGCCGATCAACACATGCCGAGCTCTGACGCCCCTTGGGTGCTCTTTGAGTATCCACCAGCCCCATCGACGACAGCAGCAATCGCCACCGACAGTTTTAAGAAGCAACACCTGGACACCGCCTTCAGTGGGCACGAGAGCAGTGGTCTCTGCACAGCTCTAAGCCGCTATTTCTTCACCATGCAGGCCTTCTTTGCGAACATCCTGCCGTGGTTATCAATTTGCTCTGCTGGCTTGGCGCATGTAGGTGCGCCGCTACCGACAACGAACCTCGTCAGCGTAGCCGATCAACACATGCCGAGCTCTGACGCCCCTTGGGTGCTCTTTGAGTATCCACCAGCCCCATCGACGACAGCAGCAATCGCCACCGACAGTTTTAAGAAGCAACACCTGGACACCGCCTTCAGTGGGCACGAGAGCAGTGGTCTCTGCACAGCTCTAAGCCGCTATTTCTTCACCATGCAGGTGTGTACTCCTTTACTACACGCTAAAAAATCTGACAACCGCTGTCTACTGCTGTTCCCGTGCCCACGGGTGTTGTGCGAGACTCTGTGTGAATGTTTTTCAATGGCTCACACCTTGCTTTGTTCCGGCGACATTGAGACTAACCCTGGACCCAATACCCGTGCCACAACACAACAAGAATTTCATGAGTTACCCGAAAACCCTGCCGAACAAATGAATGTCTTATTCCATATGTTGAAAGACGTGCACTCGCGTTCGTTACAGAGCTCACAGTGTCAGTCTGAGCTTGCTATTGATGTAAAAGCAATTAAAGCCGGACAAAAAAACATTCACGTTGAAATTACTGGTATCCGGAAGCGGCTTGACGAATTGGAAGAAAAATCGATCAAACTGGATACTATGACTGAAGAATTAGCAAGTGTGCAAAAAGCCGTAGAAGAACTAACCGACGAGAATAACCACGTGCAATCTAGACTAACCGAGCTAGAGGACAGGTCCAGAAGGGACAATTTAATCTTTCATGGTGTTCCAGACTCTAGAGAAACGTGGCAAGATACCGAGGCGAAATTGACGAATTCTATTTCTGCTATTCTTGACAGTTTTTCCAGCGAGTCATTTCAAAGGGTGCACCGTTTGGGTAACCCTTCACCCACTAAGTGCCGCCCCATCGTCGCCAAGTTCACTGACTTCAAAACGAAAGAGAAAGTGCTGTCACTGCGCAATCAACTAAAAGATAAGAATATTTCAGTAAGCGAAGATTTCTCTGTGGCAACGAGGCAGGCACGTAAAAAACTTATTGACTTTGGGAAAGCTCAGGCCGGTTCTTCACCACTTAAGCTGCGTTACAACAAGTTACTACTAAATAACAAATGTTACATGTATTTTCCCGAGTGCGACAAAGTTCTAGAGGTGAAAAAACGTACCAATTATGTCAATAATGCGAGAGCTTCTTCTTCTGTGAACACGACTACATAGGGTTGCGCGAGGGGAGGTGACCACAAATCAAATCTTCAGGTATCTGTCATTTTTTCTAACGTTAGAAGTGTACTAAATAAATATAATTCTTTATCATCAGCTATTGATACATGTAGCGCAAAAATAGTTGCATTGACTGAAACTTGGCTCCATGCGCATGTCCGCGATCAAGAAATCTTTGATGACGCAACCAATTTTCACATGTACCGTTGTGATCGGACAGTGCGCAGGGGAGGCGGCGTTCTTCTGGCAGTCTCAAAAGACACTCCTTCTTCCTGTATTCATATTAACACTGAACTAGAGCTAGTCTGGGCTATAGTAACCATTGGACACCATAAGATAATATTAGGTGTATGCTATCGTTCTCCCTCTTCACCTTCAACATTTGTCGATGAACTTCACGACGCAATTAATATAGTTTGCACACGATTTCCATCACATCCCCTGTTTCTCCTCGGAGATTTTAACTTTCCTAGTATAATGTGGAACGCATACGCACCCTACTCTTTACCGTCTTCGCCGCAACCAAATGAATTCATTAACCTATGTTCAACGTTTTCCCTGACGCAAGTAGTGGCCTTACCGACTAGGGCAACTACTAACAGTGCTAGCATTCTTGATCTGATACTAACAAACCGACCAGACTTTGTTACCGCTATAACCTACGCACCAGGTATCAGTGACCATTCTTTACTTTCATTTTCATTTAATGCACCCTGTCCTAATAGAGATAAAAAAAAGAAAAAGATACGGGACTATAAAAAAGCCAACTTTGACAAGATAAACAGTGAACTAGCAACTTTTCTAGACATATTTCTAAGCAGTTTTGATACCCGTTCAGTGCAGTGTAACTGGGATATGTTTGCAGATGAAGTTGAACAACTAACCAATAAGTATATCCCTTGCCGTACTATCACAACTAACGCGCGTGCGCCATGGTACAACGCGTACATCAAACGCTTATCTAACCGAAAGAAACGTTTTTATCGTGCAGCAAGATGTTTACCCACTAACCACCCACGCTGGGCTGCCTACAAATCTGCATCATCCATCTACATATCTGCACTAAAATCCGCTAAAGACAACTTCCTCACTCAAGTCCTGCCGTCTATGTTACAAACAAATGCAAAAAAATTCTGGCGAGTTATTAACCCCCTATCTGACAATCATATTTCCTTGATCGATTCATCCGGTAACGAAATTAGTGAAGCCCTTTGCGCTTCTGTTCTCAACGATTCTTTTATCCAAAACTTCTCCGTAGATAGCCATAATGATTTACCTAGCGCAACCTTGCACAATTATTCACCCATGTCATCCGTGATTATCGAAACTCTTGGAGTTGTACGTCTCATTGAATCACTTAAGAACGATTCATCTCCTGGTTATGATGGTATTAACACAAAATTTTTAAAAAATACTAGCGCTTATAGTTCCATTATAGTTACTAAAATTTTTCAACAGTCACTAGATACTTCTACTATTCCTAGTCAATGGAAAATCGGAAAAGTCGTTCCACTCCATAAATCTGGTAATAAACACTCTTCGAATAATTATCGTCCCATTTCTTTAACCAGTATTTGTTGTAAAATGCTCGAGCATATAATATTTACAAACATAGTCAATTTTTTAGAATCAAATTCATTTTTCACGTCAGCACAACATGGCTTCCGTAAAACATATTCATGTGAAACACAGCTAATATCATTCACCCATCACTTACATCAGATCCTTGATAAATCATCCCATGCTGACTGTATTTTTTTAGATTTTTCAAAAGCTTTTGACAAGGTTTGCCATAGACTTCTACTTTACAAACTACACCAACTAAACCTTGACGGTAACCTACTAATGTGGATTGAATGCTTTCTCACTAACAGATCACAATTCGTTACTGCCAACTGTCATAATTCTCCATTTCGCGAAGTTCATTCTGGCGTTCCGCAAGGGTCCGTCTTAGGTCCCTTGTTGTTTCTCATTTATATTAATGACCTGTCATCAGTTGTATCATCAAAAATTCATCTATTTGCTGACGACTGTGTTATTTTTCGAGAAATTACTACCGATAATGACATTAATATATTGCAGTCTGACCTTAACGCTATATCTAACTGGTGTGATAAATGGCTAATGGACCTAAACATTAAAAAGTGTAAAATCATGCGTGTATCAAGAAGTTGCACTACTTCACCTATTTACTATCTTAATAACATTCCTTTGGATTCTGTTAACTCTTATAAGTATCTTGGAGTTCACATAACAACTAACCTCAACTGGACAACTCATATTGAATACATCATTATCAATGCTAACCGCATGCTTGGCTATTTACGACGTAACTTTTTTAACGCTCCACATGGTTTAAAACTGCTACTTTATAAAACACTAATACGCTCTAAACTAGAATATGCTACAACCGTGTGGGACCCTACCTATAATAACCTGGTAACTTCCCTTGAACTTGTTCAGAATAACTCCGTTCGTTTTATATTGTCCAATTATAACAGAACCGCTAGCATTTCAACCATGAAAACTTCACTTGCACTTCCTTCCTTAGCATCTCGCAGAAAAGTCTCCCGTCTAACTCTATTTCACAAGATCTACCATCATCCCATCTTGCATGCTCAACTACTACTTCGCCCACAGCACATTTCCCACCGCATTGACCACCATCACAAAGTAGGCATCCCTTCATGCAACACAAAAACTTTTTTCAATTCCTTTTTGCCTCGCTCATCAAAGGAGTGGAACAGACTTCCCGGTGACATTGTTGCTATTACTGATAACAATTTGTTCCGTGATGCTTTAGCTAACATTGTGTAATAAGTTCTTTTTTTTTTTGTGTGTGTTTTGTTGCAACAGCTAACATTGTATATTTAGGCTTGTTGTTGTATTACCTAACATGTATTATTATACAGCATATTAACAAACATTGTGCTCTTCCAAATTTATTTGTACGATTTAACCGTATTCACTGCTTTTTTTGTTAAATTCAATATTTTATTGTAAATAACCCACCCCCCTCTGTAATGCCATTTGGCCCTGAGGGTAAAATAAATAAATAAATAAAAATAAATAAATACAAGCCATAATAAACGCGACTGTATGCGACATTGTATTCCCACGTACTGTTTGTTAGTTCTCATCAGTATTGTCTCTAACAAAAAAAACGAGCCTTTAAAATCTCCATTTCGTCCATTCAGACATTTAATTGAATACGCATGAACTGCTCGTCAATGTTAAATAAACTGGGATAAAAAGTCCTAAAGGGCAGACTCTAAAAGAAAAATAAATACTATTCTTAAGATTTGCTCAAAAAGAAAACAAAAGTAACCTTTCATTAAACCCAAACATCTCTGCCCTGTACACTCATTCCTCCATACAAAAAAAGAACCGTTTATAAAGCTAGAAACCGCGTGCGGACATGTTGTCTTGTGTAGTCATTTTTATTTCTGTAAATATAGGTGCATATTGTAGGGAAATAATTAAAATGCCTTGTCCAGACCCCGATTCTGCAATCTGCGTAATCACTTCTTCTATCGCCGATTATCACACAACTCTCCAGCAAAAATAAGCGCAGATTATGGAATGATGGCTCAAACTTCTCGTCAGCCGTCAAAACCGATAGGCACGTACGCGAGAAGAAAGCAGATTAACTTTAGCGATAACACACAAAAAAGCTGATTAGCAAATCCAGCTGGAACTCTCCCAAGCAGACACCGAAAAAAGAGAGATATTCACCAGAGATGCAGGGAAATACGATCCAACATAAATCATTCTACCATGCTTTATGCTTACTGAACTCTGTCAGAACGTTACTAAACGATTTTTATTTCTTGTGATTTATTATTGATACATGTAAATGAAGGCAACTTATTATTTCTGGCTGTCGATTAAACTGCGCTCGTCAGCTACTTGAAGTACGATCAATACTGACTAAAATTTTGGCAGCGTCCCTGAAAATCAGACGGCTGCTGCAGAATATAGAATTAAAATATGAAACTATACATGAATGTTTCACTTGAGCGAACCCACATCTTTTTTCTGGTATAATTTTGATTTAGTTTCCTATCAGTTCCCGTATTCTTACCTCTATATTGTTATATGTAATATACTGTATGCCGATGCGTAACATGATTGTATTACCGTGCTTTTACAGCCCCGAGCGAATTTCTTCGATATGGTGGTTCTGCCCGTTCACATAGAAGAAAAAAAAAACAACTACAGGACATTTGAAGGTTTGGCGTAGTACACAAACATTAAGGAGAAAGCCGAAATTCGCTTGATATTTATTGTTCCTGAAGTCTAGGGACGCGTTAGTGCGGAGAGAATTAAAGGCAGTCAAAAGCCATGCATCAAATTTGCAAATATTTATATTTAGCCAACCTTGAGCTAAATCACATTGCTGACGATGTACAGGTGATGATGATATGCAATGCGAGTGAAGAGTCTTTCACTTCTCACGCTCACACTTTATATATATATATATAAATAAACAATGCGTATAAATAAATAAATAAATATATATATATATATATATATATATATATATATATATATATATATATATATATATATATATATAGGAAGAGAGAAAGAGAATGCAATTTTTAAACACTAATTTTTATACTATATACTCCAAGAGTATTAAAAACTGCCCATTATCTTCTCACATAGCCCCGCTGTGGTGCGGTGGTCTAGTGGCTGAGGTACTCCGCTGCCGGCCCGCAGGTGGCGGGATCGAATCCCGGCTGTGGCGGCTGCATTTTCGATGAAAGCAGAAATGTTGTAGGCCCGTGTCCTCGGATTTGGGACCATGTTAAACAACACCAGGTGGTCGAAATTTCGGAGCCCTTGACTATGGCGTGTCTCATGATGATATCGTAGTTTTGCGAAGTTACCCCCCCCCCCCCCCCCTTCATACCAATCATCTTTGCACGTCAGCTCTACGTCGAGTTGGGACGCCATTGCCGCACATAAAGCAACAACAAAGGACAGAATTCTCGGAAGCCATTTCATTAACTTTCAAAGTATTAATTTGAGGGCTATGGTGCACATGGACAAGCTCAGAGGCCTCACCATTCATGGCGTCTCCGTTTTTTAAACGCCGTCAATGCTGCACTTAATTTAATATATTGAGGAAAAAATTTTAGACGGTGATATGAAAGCTAAGGGCCTGGCGCACATAAAACGCTGCCACTACGTTACATCGGACCAGAACTTCCCATGATGAGAAAGTGGAAAATGTTTGAATCACGACACGCGAAAGCAGGACTTTGTTAGTAAAAATGAGAAGACGTCGGAAATAGTGAAAAGGGCCACTTATTATTTACGCGCGATGTTTAGTAGTCGTCTGTTTTTTTGACAAACTTAAAAACATGTGCCATAAAATCTTTCACATGTCTCGAAAAAGAAGCACCACAACGTTTGCCACAAAACTTTATTATGTACAGACTAAGATGAGATGAATATTATGAGCTCATTATTGTAGGCATATTAACGAACTTGGTAAGCCCTATTTCCCAGAAATGTAAAGTTAGCTGGTGCGCTGAAGCAGATGACATAAATCACAGCATTCTGCGACGAGATCTGCATATATGTATGATATAGTATCTAGCCAGGCAGCGCAAGTCTTACAAAAGTGGCCGTGTGTGTGTTCTAATAAGTAAAAATGTACACAAATTTGACCACGATCATGAAAATATTTAACTTCCGCCAGCTCTAAGATGTGCCTCTGCACTAAGCTAGACATGCCAGTAGACATAATGCACGAAGATATATAGATTATAGAAACGCGGCAACATAAGAAAAACGCTGTAGATGAACGTGTCCTAAAACCATATCTTATTATGCAAAGCCCTCATTGTGATCTGGGAGAAGGTATGCTAAAAACAGAATAGCGTCATTAGTTGGCAAAATTTAGGGGCTCCAGAGAGGGAATTCGCCGAGTGCATGCACGCTTAAGAAGTTGCGCGTTTGCTCTCTCAGGATTTCACCTGTTCCAACTTGTAAGAATGGCTACGCGACTTCCGTGCCCATTAAGAAGGTGAGACTAGTTTCTGTATCGCGTCCACCGGAAGCGGTGAAGGAGCTGAGGAGAATTAGGCCGAATCAGGCGCCGCTTCATTAAGAACAGGTGAAACCAATGTGGTTGTGCGCGAGAGGTGGCCTGCAGCTGAAGTGGTGTGCACTCTCTGTAAGAGGAGATGGCCGCATACAGACGAACTCCCGCTCACATACAAAACACAAGCGTAACCACCATTAACTTCGAGGGAAACATTTTCCCTTTCTCACAAGCCAGATTTACTCTAAAAAAGGACAAGAGAACTTTCCCGTTATTTTATAGGACCCCTAAACAACCTCCGAAAATATGAAGATCAAGCGCTTTGTTCTCTCGACGTTTCTTTCTAGCAGCGAAATTCGTGCAGCCAGCAGTTTGTACACATGTCGTCAGTATGTAATAAGCTCTCAATTAGCCTACACACGGGAGATATTTGTTGTGAATCGTCACCACCTTTGCGTTTCCTTGCCAACATATGCCCCTTCTGCTTTGTCTCGCATGACCATTGAGCGCGATAAACTGACCTCAATTCGTTTTCTCGAGCACACAAGGGGTGGGGTGGGGGGTGGGGGGGTAACAGCGTGTAGACGACAGCACAAAATACTGGCTTGCTCAACACTTACTGCTGACATTACATGTGTTTTACGAAGAAAAAAGTGGTGAGGAGGATGTAATCCTTGTAGTAATGACCGCGAAGGTGAAAAGATACCACTATTTCTCCTTTGAACTCAATGTAGTTTAGATTCCTTTAAGTGGTTTGATAATCCTCAATCGTATTTCACAAAAAACAAAACAAAAAATATGGATTGGATATATGCCTTCACATTGCCGATACGTCATACGAGGGGCAATACAACAAAACCATCCTACGGCTTCATTTCGATTCCTACAAGAAGCTTCATTGAATTAACTACCATCCAACTATATCCGCCGTATATCACAGGCAAGTTGCGTAACATATAAAATCTTAAGCAAAAATTGTAAAACCTAGCACCAAAATTACCAACAGCCTACATGAAAACAGCGTGTCATTAACAAAGCACACGTCTATATATGTACACGAAAAAGAAAGTAGAGTTTCAAACGTCACCGGAAACACGTTCGCGGTGTCGGGTTATACATAATTTAGCGTGACTAAGCTTTCTTGACGATGCTTGGTTTCCTGAAAACTTTTTTATTGTTCGCATATCCTTGCGTGCTTTAAATAAGACTTGCAGACAAGTGAGGAGGGATATAAAATGCTGTTCTTTTGAAGCAATGGCATCGTTTTGTGCAAGTTTACAATACAACAAATGCCACTATAGCTCAGAGGCGTCCCAAAGAAGGCAATAACAAATGAAGATAGGCATTCACAAAAGTGAATGTTCACAAAAGTGAATTCACAAAAGTGAATTCACAAAAGTGAGTGTTATTGTCTATGAAAAAGGCGGAAATCTTTCTGGTTGTGTAGTGTATCTAGTGGTGGTGCAACTGTGCATGGATAAACAGGGTGTTGTTTCTTGTGAATAAAATGCTTAAAGTTAGCGTATTATGGTGTCGTCTTTTTACGCCCATGTTTCCTAGCACTCAATATGTTTTCAAGTGTCGTTTACCAACACGCTTGAAAAATTGCAATGTATAAAGTCGTTCTTCTACTTTAGCAACCGTCATGCGAGAACTACCGCAATGCAAACACATGGATTACTAAGGCTTCTTAGAATGGCTCACTGTCTTAACTGGGAAAGATAAAACAGGTGTGAGCGAGGTGAAAAAGAGGAAACAGATAGAACAATATTCTGCATCAGTGGCGAGATATCCACTGACGCAGAAAGGTGAGCCGTAACAATCGACACAAGTTTCCTAATTTTCGTTCATAACTAACAACACTTTTGATTCAATCGCTTTTTAACTATGTCTTCGGTACACAACAGTTACACAATGGTTTTGCATGGTCAACTTCTAGTAAATCAGGACTCATAATAGGTCCTTGCGCAATTCATCGGCTTGCCTAAGTTTTCCTGCTAAATAGCGTTGAGAGGTAAAAATTACAAAACATTAACAAAAGCTAAGTAACTTCACTGTTACGTAGAAGGACTGAAGCCTGGGTCAGTTGATGGCAGTACTTGAACATATTTTAACACAGCGCACGACTACGATTCTTTTTTTTTTCACGATAGTTTACGATAGTGCCACCGCGAACCCATACTGACGGCTTGGCCGCCACGTTGAGTTCCTGGCCGGACGATCAAATGAGGTGATTTATAAACTAGGTCAGCCAAAGTACGGCTTCCCGTAAAGCGGAAAGGCATTCCGCTAACGCCTGACGGAAAAATCAGTCTTGGACCAATTTTTTCGCGTAGGGCTTACCGCGAGGTTTTTCGGCTGCATAAGCGACGAAGCTAATGGATTTGCGGTAAATTTTGCCGCTTTCATCTCCTTCGACGCCCCACCGCGGTGGTCGTGTGGCTAAGGTACTCGGCTGCTGACCCGCAGGTCACGGGATCGAATCCCGGCTGCGACGGCTGCATTTCCGATAGAGGCGGAAATGTTGTAGGTCCGTGTGCTCAGATTTCCGTGCACGTTCAAGAACCCCAGTTGGTCGAAATTCCCGGAGCCCTCCAATACGGCGTCTCTCATAATCATAAGGTGATCTTGGGACGTTAAACCCCACATATCAATCAATCAATCTCTTTCGAGGCCAAGTGTGAATGCACCTTAGAGTATCCTCGATGATACGTATAATTGTTATAAACCGCAAAACTCAATACAAACACATTGTTTCGCCATCTTGGTGATGCGCAAGTAGTTGTCGAGTGAAGTTGTCAAAAGCCACCAGGGTAACCGATAATGGGCGTTTGTATAGATTTGCTGCTTTGAATAATGCCAGCGACTAGTGGTCGGTTCGGTACAGCCCGTCATATATCCACGGCTCCTTTTGAAACATTCGTGGCCAAGACCAAATCTCTACGTGACCTGAATCATCTGGCTGATGGACTCACGTTGTTGTAGCATTTGAGCTGAATGTGGCCTGACAGAAGGCACTTATTGTTCCTTCTTCGCGTTTTTTACATGCGGAACATGTTATACTAGGGGCTAGTCATGCGCCGTCACCGCCCGCAGCCTCCCCTCCTCCTCCACCAGCCATCTGTGCATCCCTTCCTCCTCTTAACACAGCGCGTGCCACGCGACCTTTAGTTTTACGTGCGCCAGCTGTATGCTAACGCGCGCATGCATGCGCAGGCCGCGGCCAGCGCTCGCCATAGATAACCGAGTGTCGGGGCACGCCGCCCTTCGTCGGTTGGTTCGTGCGGTCACTCGTAGTCCGATGTCGCTGGTGAAAATGTATGCTAACGAATCCGCAAACACACTTACTGACGTCCCTTCCAATAGCGTCAGCCAATGTGTTGGCGGAACCGCAAGCAATTCCGAAGACACTTCGTCCATGGACAAGGCCGCGCTGAGAAGAGCTCGTGATGCGGAACGCAAACGTCGGCGTTTGCGTTCCGTGAGCAAGGCCACGTACTCATACTCGTATACTCATAAACGGGAGTCGTCAGCGTCGAGCCCGGCGCTCAACAACACGCCAACGGCTAGCACTGCGTCGCTAGCGTCTGCGGAGTCGACGTCATGACGATGTACCTTGCGCCCAACCTATCGCGTGCCACGGTGGAGAAGTACGTCGACGAAGCTGTGGAAGAATACCTGAAACAACGACCGCAACGACGACCCTTCGTGATAGTTGGCGACTTCAACGTCGACGTCATCAAGGAAGATTGGGTGGTCGACTACATGGAGTCGCGGCACTCGCTGAAACGAGCAACGGACAACGGCAAACATCATCCGACCATGGTTCGCGGGACGTGCATCGACCACGTCTTTGCAAATTTCGAACTTCGACCGCTGCAACCAGACCCACTCACCCTTCACTTTACGGACCATAAAGCCATCTTGCTCAAAATACCCAAAGCGTCTCATCAATAAACATCGTCTTTCGCAGCATACGTGCGTGCGTGTTCATTCGTGTTCACTCGTGTTCACTCATAACACACACGCATGTCGCAAATTACAAACCACATTTATCGCAGTTCAACATATATGCTCCACATGCTAACCAGTGTTCCCACTCGGGAAGAAACTGCGGTCATTTTTTTACTGTTAATATCATTGCCTCCGCCGATTAGTAGTTGTATTTCGATGTACTTCTATGGAGCTTGTTACATGTCTGATACGTGGCGTAAAGCTTTCGTTCAAGCTGCCACAAGCACACATTTCCTAGATTGAGACAGTCAGAGGAGTAATGCGTGATGAGACTCTGTTCGCCCCGAAGACAGCTCGTTAAACAAACCCCGCAGTTAAACACACTCGAAGCCCTCGGTCATAAAAAGCTGCGTGCACTTTTTCTCAGGCGCATAAGGGTGATTGTAGTAAGGCAAGCCATAAAACGTTTACATAGAATCGAATTCAGGAAAAGCATTCTCGAATCATCATGGATAGACGAGGTGGATGCCCTCGTCTATCCGTGATGAGCCACCTTCTTTTACCAATCCAATTGGTAAAAGTAGGTGGCTGTACTGAAGTGCATCATAAAATCTGTTTTTACACGAAAGTCACCCCTAGCGTCATTTTATAAGATATAGCTGTTCCTCAAATCCTAGAAATAGGATGGGCAATAATTCTTTAATGTATTCAATGGGTGTAAAATTGCTTGGAGCAAAGCTTCCTGCTATTCAGCGCACTTGTAGAGAATGATTTTTTCTTCCAAGAGAAACCATTGTAAGTTTTTTGCAATTTAAATGATTAACCATATGGCTTAGACAACGCCTATGCTCAATAAAACATAATCAGAGCTGCTACGGCTAGAATGACTGTTTCTTTTAAGGTTCCCGTTATTCTTTTTTTAAATGTGAAGCATTACTTAGCGAACTTCGGTGACGTTGAGCGTATCTATCTATCTATCTATCTATCTATCTATCTATCTATCTATCTATCTATCTATCTATCTATCTATCTATCTATCTATCTATCTATCTATCTGCCTACGTCTTTCAGCTCTCCTGGCCGTTTCAATAATGGTATCAATACCAAACTTAGTATGGCATAACATGATTGTATAAAGAACATATTTGACTAGTCCTAATATGAAAATTATGATATGTATGTTATGAATGTCATGATTTAGATTTCATGGTTCTGCAGCACTTGCGGTGGTTTAGTTTACATGGCATGTTGCAAAACTGGTATGGTATGACATGATTGCATGGCCAACACAAGCGAAAGACCCTAACATGAAAATCATGAGATGCGTGTCATGTAGCAACATGACTACATGCCACGCTCATGATGCGCTGGTGGCCGTTTTGCTAGCTTCACTTTACCAAATAAGGTATTACGGGGCGTGAATGGATGACGAAGGTATAAAACTGGTGAAAACATGATGAGCATAAGATGCGTGTCATGTAACTACATGACTACATGCTACGCTCATGATGCGCTCGCAGCCGCTTCGCTAGCTTCACATGTACCAAACTCGGTATTACGTGATGCAAACGGCCGAAATAGGTAAATGACACATCCAAACATGATAATGACGACATGCGTGTCATGTAACAACATGACTACATGCCACACTCATGATGCGCTCACGGCCGTTTCACTAGCTTCACATATGCCAAAGTTGGCATTACGTGACGTTAATGGAGGACGAAGGTATATGAGTGGTGCAAACATGATAATCAACAGATGCGTGTCATGTGAGAGCATGACTACATGCTACAGTCAAGGTGCCAACACATTTTGACGTGACGTGGTTCGTGTGTTTGCCGGCGTTCATTTCATCGCGTCACGCTGGAGTTGCCACGCCAGGCACCGGTCCTGCCATATAATGGCAGGCACGCGCCACGCTGCGTTGCTTTGACGCATGCGCGTTTCGGCGCGTCCGGCATTCCTCCGTCACGAAAAGAGGGAGACGCAGTGTTGTCTAGGTAACGCATCGGCGTGAAATGCAACAAGTTGCATTTCGCGCCCGCTGCCGTCGAGCCGCGCTGACGGACGCTGGTCGCGCCGGTCGCGCCGGTCGCGCCTGGCGTCAGAATATAGAGTGCTCGCGTTTTGCTAACGTAGTGTCGCTGTGCCCAGTGTGCGCGCGCGTCAACACTACATTGAAGTATACTGAACTCTTCATGATGCACTCGCGGCCGTTTTGCTAGCTCCACATACACCAACTTTGGTGTTACGTGACGTCAATGGATGACGAAAGTATATGACTGCTGCAAACATGATAATCCTGACACGCGTGTCATGTAAGAACATGACAACATTCCACGCTCATAGCATGCTCACGGCCATTTCAGTTGCTCCACATGTACTAAATTTGGTATCACTTGACGTGAATAGATGAAGAAGGTAAACGACACATCCAAACATGATAATCATGACACGGAAGTCATGTACGGCGTCATTTACCTCCACCTCGTAACGTTCTGCTGACTTTAGAGTGACATATATACCTTTCTCATTCGTACTTCACATATCATCGATTCCCACTGTACGTGGTATCTGCCAATTTTTTTTTACTTTACCGAACAAGTCTAAAAAGCAACTACTTTAAAGTTCGGCATTCTGGCCTTCTAACATGCCTGATTAGCAGTCTAGCATCACAGCTGTGCTAGCGAATCACAAAGTCTCTAAGATAATGTAGGGCATACGTAAAAAAGCATACACTTCAGCACCTGTCGGTGACTCGAGGGTGCACAAAAGTTTTTGGTTTAATCTAAAAATTATCTACTTCTACTTCACATTCACGCCTGCTACGACTTTCACGTGTTTTATACGAGTAACGTGGAGCCTAATAACACCTCACGGCATCTCGGCTCTTCATGCGAGGACAACCATTTGTTTGTCTTTGCTTCATAAATCACATATATGTGTAGGCTCTTAATCTTGTTCCACCTGTAAAATTGTAGTCAGCACAAAATATGATTTCTTCATCACAAATCCGACACGCTGCATTTGACATGCGGCTGCTCGTCCAGCGTGACCGTAACGTTTCTGGCACCATGATGAGAAAAATGATGAGGAAACAATTGAAGTGTAAACCACCTACGTACGGGATCTCTCGTGCATAGTGGGTTGTGTTCAGTCTAGCGTGATTGAACACCAAAAGAAATGGCAAGTCCCTTCCGAACGACGGGTCGAGGTCTCTAAAGAAAGTAGGGCGTAGAAAAGACTGTTTTGTGTGTTCTGCTTCTGAAAGGACGAAATACAAAGAACAAAAATACAAATTTCACCGTATCAGACTTTCCTTTTACGCTTTTAAAAGACTGCAGATGACGTCTGAAGCATATGGAGCTCAATTGTGAAGGAACGAGGACGTCAGAAAATGAACAAAATTCCAACCTGCTTCATCGAAATCTAGATCAACAGGGAAGCGAAATAATTCGAACGGGAACCGATTTATTTGTGCGTCTGATATCAAAGCTAAATGAAGAGAAACGCTTAATTTAATGTACTGGGTGTGGGAGAAAAATAAACGCTCACTGAAAAAATGCGTTGAAAAGTGGAGAGCCCAAGCCATGTAGGGGAATGTAATTTAGCTTAAGCCTAATGTTAATAGAGAATTTAGTCTACCGTAAAAGAAACAACATCGAACAAATGAAATACCGACAAGAGGGGCTGGATGGACGGTAGATTAAAATGTAAAAGAAGATGTTACGTTACGCGCTTAAAAAGAACGTGCTTTAGCTTTGTGGTACTACAACTAGGCCCTACTGCAAAGCACGCTTCACAAAAGTAGATGAGTACGGGAAGTAACGTGCCGATAACCCGGAACATATAATTCTGATAAAGCTGTGGCAGCCGCGGGGACTCTCTCAGCTAAACAAGCACTGAGCCATGCTCCCAAATGGGGCTGGAGATGTAGCTTCTTTTCCTCTCCTCCTCGTCCCATGCTAGAGCCCCGTATACTGTACGATGCCAGTGCACGTTTATAAACAGCAAATGGTCAAAATTTCCGAATCAATTCTTTACGACGTTCCTCTTAATCATAATAATATCGTAGTTGCGGGACGTGAAATCCGACATAAAATTATACCGACCTCCTTCTAACTAATGAAGGAAAGGAAGAGAAATTTAGTCTCCCCTTTTTTTAGCAGACACAAGAAGAAAAGGGCCACTAAAAAGAAACAATGACGTCGTTTAGATTGACGAACTGCGCTCTGAGAGCCTTGATGCCATATGTTTCACTTTTATAGATTTCTTTATTAGCGGAGGGAATCAAGGTTGAAGCTTCATTTTTAAATTTCGCACCAACACCTGCACCCATGACGTCACAAACTTGAAAATACATTTTTCGTATTTATGTGACATTGGCTCAATGAAATTTGTGAAACTTTCTATGCTAGATCTATGGCACCCAGAAAGAACAACGCACTTCATTTTTACTAATGATAAACTGCGTATGACTCAGTAAACGCCTTCAGAGTCCTCCACGTCATTGAGTTCGCTGTAGGAATCTCCAGGTGAAATCTCCACTCACACTGTTTTTCGCGCGTTTCCTCGCTTCGCGAGAGTCGTCTCGTGGTAAGTGGGGTGATTTCAAGATTGTGAAATGCTGCTTCACCAATACGACAAAAATTTGATTCCTCCTTAATGTCCCTCTAATAGCAACTAACAGATAATAATGCGGAGAAAAGTATGCTGGATGTTATTTGAAGTAAATATGACATCAATGCTAACAAAGTAAAGTTTTTAGAAACATAACTTCCCGCCCGTAGAAACCAAACCTGTAACTTTTAAATTGTGTGCCCGATGCTCTACCGATTGAGCACAGCGGCGCCTATTACCCTATTCACCTCATTGGGTATATTTGTTCATTTAAACCAGAAAGTGTTTTAGACCTCCCAAGTAATGTTGTGTGGTTGATCACTCCTACCTGATAAGCTTTGTCGTTGTGGCACTGAACCTAGGCTTTACTGCAAAGCAAGCCTGACAGAAATAGTGGAATACTGGCAGTAGGGTCTGATAATCAGTAATAAATAAGGTAAACGAAACTGCCGAGAAGGAGCTGGAGCATGAAACCTTATTGTAAGAGTTCGGCGTTTTTGGTGGAGCGGATCCCACGCCTAGGTACCAGCCCAGAGCCCTTGAGCTGTGGCGTCATTCTCAGCCCGTCGGATAGCCCAAAGTCATTCATTTGAATCTGGGCTCTGTATCATGGTTTTCCACTGTTCATCATTATTAATTGTGCGACCCTGTCAAACCACCATTGCACAGGCCAAGAAGATGTGAAGTAAGTCTTTCCTTTCCTGGCATTATTTGCACCTTCCGGTGTACTCACCTGGATAATAGCGGTGGTGCATCATGAGCGTGGCATATAGTCATGTTATTACATGACACGCAACTCATGATTATCATGTTTGCACTAGTTAGATACCTTCGTCATTCACGTACCGTAATACCAAACTTGGTATATTTGACGCTAGCAAAACGGCCGCGAGCGCATCATGAGTGTGGGATGTAGTCATGTTGTTACATGACAAGCATGTCATGATTTTCAAGTTAGGGTCTGTCGCTTCTGTTCGCCATGCAATGATGTCATACCATAGCAGTTTTTATGGGCAGTACCAGCGCACAATCTCATGGGACGAAGAAAAGAGACACAAACAAGCGCTGACTCTCAACTGAAGAATTTATTGAAATATACAAGTTATTTGAACACGTAAGATAAAAACGCACAGAACATGCGCACAGAGCCAGCGAAGGATCGTGTCGACGTCATTAACAATTTTGCGCTACGGGTAACTGCGCAGGCGCGGCATATTCCATTCATTGATTGATTGATTTGTGGGGTTTAACGTCCCAAATCCACCATTTGATTATGAGAGACGCCGTAGTGGAGGGCTCCGGAAATTTTGTCCACCTGGGGTTCTTTAACGTGCACCCAAATCTGAGTACACGGGCCTACAACATTTCCGCCTCCAACGGAAATGCAGCCGCCGCAGCCGGGAATCGAACCCGCATATTCCATTCAAACAAACATGCTACTGATCAAGATTTCTTCTTTTTCATGTAAAGATATCGATGTCTGACTGACACAGGACTCCCCTTCTTCTTTAATATAGAAGGCTTTCACTAGTTCTCTTGTGATCTGATCGCTATGTATGATCGCCCAGCTATCAGTCCTGCTTCATACCAGTTTTGCAACATGCCATGCGAACAAAACCAACGCAATAGCTGCAGGACTATGACATGTAAATCATGAAATTCATGACATACATGCCATGATTTTCATGTTATGACTGCTAAAATATGTTCTTCGTACAGTCATGTTATGTCATACCAAGTTTGGTATCGATACCATTATCGAAACGGCCAGGAGAGCTGAAAGTCGTAGGCGGGTAGATAGATAGATAGATAGATAGATAGATAGATAGATAGATAGATAGATAGATAGATAGATAGATAGATAGATAGATAGATAGATAGATAGATAGATAGATAGATAGATAGATAGATAGATAGATAGATAGATAGATAGATAGATAGATAGATAGATAGATAGATAGATAGATAGATAGATAGATAGATAGATAGATAGATAGATAGATAGATAGATAGATAGATAGATAGATAGATAGATAGATAGATAGATAGATAGATAGATAGATAGATACGCTTAAAGTCGCCAAAGTTCGCTAAGAAATTCTTCGCATTTAAAGGAGAGAAGTATGCAGGTGCTCAAATAATTTACATTTTTGTCGAGCCAACCCTGCGCAGTTGTGTACTCTTTGACTTTGTGGCAATACGCAACTGCCAAACTTCAAAGCACGCTTTACAAGACTAGTAGAGTACGGGCAAGAGTGTTCGTCAACCAGGAATAGAGATGTTAGGAAAAAGTCCTATGACAACTGTGCAAGCCTGTTACGCTTCGGCTCTGGGGCACTGAGTACGAATTATCACAAAACATACTGATAAAATTATCTATTGTTGATATTTGTTTTGTTTGTCTCAAGGATGAGGTGAGGAAAATGAACCCCTAGCAAGCTTTAAAATGGACCTCGCACTAGGAAGTAATAACGATAAGGTCTATCTTAACGCTCAATATCTAATGAGCATCAGTCGGAAGATATGTGCGAAGTACCTGATGCATAACAAAAAAACAGAAGTACAAAAATGTTGTTAAGTGCGGCGTTAATACGTTGTCAGCCTGTGGCACACTGAATGATAACCGTAAAAAAACAATTTCAACAAACACAGAGCGCCCAACCTTGTTGAGTTTGTATACTGTATGAGTAAAAGAAAATATATTTCAGAAAACATACAGAAAACTAAAGCAAACCTAATGGCCATTCGTCTGGACGTGGCTTGGCTACAAAAAGGTAAGAACATTAAACGTCCAGAAAGCAGCGCTACTTGACAAGCCAACCGTCGAAATGTAAAGAGTAGCAAATAATTTCCAAGCACGCATACTTGAATATTTGCAACATAACCAGCTTAAAATATTGCCAGCGTAAGCGTTATTGTATTCGCCAAGCGGTTGTTTGTGTCATTTCCAAGTGACAACTCGAAAACCCACTCATCTGGCAGTACTATAGGAGAATGTGTATGGTACAACCCTGAGGTTTCATTTCTTTAAGTACATGGTCCTAACAACGTGGCAAGGGGCGACCATAACGACCCACTTGGTGTGTCGGGTAGTGGCTAGCGATAAATGCCTGAGCACGAAGCCACGTACTACAATATGCGTGCGTGGGATGCCTGGGTGGCTTTGCGAGGCCTCATAGCCCGAGAAATTATGCCCGCAGGAACAATTTTTGGGCAGCAGCGTAAAAGCGGTGCATGTAGGTTGACCAATTATAAGGTAGAACGTGCATTTTTACTGCGATTGCACTGTGTTTATCCTAATGAACTGACTGCAGCCTTGAAAAACGGGAAGGGGAAAACGAGGATCACTTTAGGCTGGAGCAGCTGTAATACAGAAAAAAAGGTTTTGCTTTTTACTGGATTATTCTAACTCAATGGAATGAATTTTTATAACTACTGTTCTGTCTGTCTTTCACAGTAGAACTGTTTTAGTGCTGAAGAAGAACTACTCACATGTAACGTGCCTGACTACTTGGAGGATATATAGGCCCGTTCTGGTTGACATAAATGATCGCCTTTACAACCCTTCCAGCAGCGGAATCAAGACGACCGTCAAAAGTGTTTGTCGTAAGGGCCGGATCTTCTCTTAGAGGTTCTTATGGTTATTGTTGTGGTATTCATAGCCCAGTCTCAACTTTACTAACATTATGGTGTTCCATTGCTTCTACATACAAAAAGCCATGAAACTGTCAGCGTCGACATCATTAGAAAAAACTTCCATGTCGCATAGACATCACACCATATCAAATAACGTTTTTATGCTATACTCTCAACACTCATTATACCTCATGTATAGACATCTCCTTAATTTGTCTCAGGAGCGGTCATGCAAGAAGTGACAAAGGAAACCCCGTCGTGGAAGCATCTATAGCGATGCCGTTGCATGCCGTCACTACAATACTATGACCAGCAGGAATAAATTACAGAGTGCCGTGGCTTTATTTACAGTCATTCTTTCTCTAAGCCAGATGACCTAAGGCGACTTTCGCAGGGCTGTCAGCTCGCACCACGATACACGATCTGCGGATATCCACATGTGACGTAAGGTTTGAGGTTTCAACTAGTGTGATATATATATAGAGAGAGATATATAAAATTGCAAGGAAAGGCAGGGAGGTTAACCAGACGCACATCCGGTTTGCTACCCTGCACTGGGGAAGGAATAAAGAGGAGAAAAGAGGTTGCAGAGAGATGAGAAGGTACACACAATCACGAGCACACTCGGGGAGCACACACAGTCTACAGGCGGTCGCTCAGGTTTGTTGACTTTAGGTAAAGTAGCAGTGCTTTAGTTGCTTTCTGCGCAACTGAGGCAGATGCCCAAGGTCCTAGTATCTCCTGCACACAAAATGGTCCGGGGTCAAGTTGATTCAAAACCATCCGGAGCTGGCAACGCTGTGTGTCGTAGCAAGCGCAGCTGCACAGGACGTGTTCGATGGTCTCTTCAGCTCCGCAGTAGTCGCATGTAGGAGTGTCTGCCATACCAATGCGAAAGGAGTACACCTTTGTAAATGCAACACCCAACCAAAGGCGGCATAACAGTGTCGCATCGGAGCGGGAAAGTTGTGATGGTAGCTTTAGCTTGAGCGAAGGATCCAGTTCATAAAATTGACACCTTTAGAAGCTGGTAGACGACCAGAACGTCTGTGTGAGATCTCGAGCCAGCAGGTAAAGTTGTCTTGCTACATCATTCCTTGATAAAGGAATCAGGACTACACGGGTTCCTTCATGGGTTGAGCGGGCTGCATCATCGGCTAATTGATTTCCGGTAAATCCGATATGTCCAGGCAGCCATTGATATATAATATCATGCCCTCGTGCTAGAGCTTCATGATGGCAATGTCTTATTTCTTGTACCAATTGGTCATGACTCCTTCTACGCATGGCAGACTGCAAACTCTGAAGCGCTGCCTTCGAATCACAGAATATGACCCATTTTCCTGGACGTTCTTGAACGAGATATTGTAAAGCAGCCCTTATAGCAGCAAGCTCTGATGCCGTAGATGTAGTCATATGCGACAACTTAAACTTGATTGTCATTGCTGCAGCCGGAATTACAGCGGCCCCTGATGAGCTGCTGGACGAGACGGACCCATCAGTGTATATCTGCGTTCGGTCTAAGTACAACTCATGTAATAATAGCAGTGTTGCTTGCTTCAATGCTACTCTGGAGTGATTGCTTTTCTTTTTGATTTCCGGAATTTCTAGACGTACTTGCGGCTGCTCGAGGCACCACAAAGGACATGCCATTCTCGCAGCTGGCGTATATCCTGATGGAATGCTGTTTAGGTGCTTGGCTATGACGTCTGAAAACGTAGCACGTGGTCTTCCGGAGGGTAGAAGGGCCAAGTGGTGGTCGGGGACACGGCTAGCATGTCGAATGTGCACTCTGAGGCAATCCACAACTCTATATGTCCTGACCGGATGGTCTTTGGCAAGCATGATTGTGGCATAAGGAGAAGCGCATCGGGGCAGTCCTAGGCAGATACGCAGTGCCTGACCCTGCAAACTCTCCAATGAATGAGTATTCGATTTGCAAGTGTTACTCAGTACCGGCAAGCTGTAGCGCAATAGACCCAGAAATAGGGCCCTGTACAGCTGTAGCATGGAGGCCACAGAAGTTCCCCATGCTTTCCCACACATGAATTTCATTATATGCACAATAGATAGCAGTCTCTTCTTCAAGTACGCACAATGTGGGCTCCACGAAAGACTTCTTTCGATTATTACGCCCAGGAAATGATGCGTCCGTGCATATTTGACACTCTGCCCATTGATGTAAACAGGGTATGGCGTCATTGGTTTGCGTGTAAACGCCATCAACGCGCACTTCACAGTTGATATATTTAGGCCTTGTTTCTGAAGGTAGGCTGTTGTGAGGGTTGCTGCCCGCTGTATTCGTGCACGCACCTGAGGGCGAGTAACTGCAGCACTCCAGAGGCAAATATCATCGACGTATATGGATAGGCACAACGACTTTGGCAGAAACTTCACCAGACCAATGAGGGCAACATTGAACAATGTGGGGCTTAAAACACCTCCCTGAGGTACTCCGCAGTAGGTGTAATGTTCAGCAGTTGTACCCTCATATGTTTGCACAAAGAAACCCCTGCCAGTTATATAATCTTTTATCCATTGAAACATTCGTCCACCAATGCCCATTGCTGCGAGAGAAGTGAGGATGGCATCGTGAGCTACATTATCATATGCACCCTTCACGTCAAGAAAGATTGCCACTGATATGCGCTTGCGACTTTTTTCTTGTTGAACAAATGTCGATAAGTCAAGGACACAGTCGATGGAGGAGCGGCCCCGACGAAAGCCTGCCATGCAAGAAGGGTATTTGGTGTATCGTTCCAAGTACCACTCGAGACGAAATAGAACCATTCTTTCCATCACTTTTCCGAGGCAGCTTGCGAGGGCAATAGGGCGATACGCTGTCAAGTCCAATGGTGATTTTCCCGATTTCAAAAGTGGTAATAATCGACTTATTTTCCATTCTCGGGGAACACTGCCGCTGAGCCAGGAGTTGTTGAAGCATGTTAAAAGTTCTTTTCTGGCTTTTTGTCCAAGGTGTCTCAACGCACTATAAGTAATACCATCAGGACCTGGCGATGACATGCGCTTAGAAGCGACTAACGCACCTTCCAGTTCTTCCATGGTGAATGGAATGTCCATTTCTGGTAATCGCGTCTTAGGAACGATCACGGCGTCGATGCTCTCGTTCATAATATTCCCGGCAACTCTCGTGCAAAATTCTTCAGCCACCTCGAGTTCTGTTTTTTCATGATGAAGTGCCAAAGCTTTAAAAGGGTGCCGTTGTTGCGGAGAGGAGCGAAGACCACGAACTGTTCTCCAGATATATGGCAGCGGTTTATGAGGGTCTAGAGATTCGCAGAATGCTTTCCAGCGTTCGCTCTCCAGCTTGTAAATGCGTCGTTGAATCTTTTTCTGGAGCCGCCTTGCTTCCCTCAGATCGTAAATTGATCTTGTGCGTATGTATCGTCGTTCAGCACGCCTTCGTATAGCTCGTAATCTTTCCAGTTCGATGTCAAACTGTGTTATTTTAGACGAAAATGGTAATTTACATTTGGACGCTTGCATAGCTTCCGCTATGGTATTTTCCAGGCTGCAGGCGAGGCCTTCTTGGCAAGCGTCCTCAACACGCGATGTAAACATCGACCAGTCAGTGCCAATTACAACACCGGAGGAGAAATTTTTTATGATACCATCGATCGTCACTTAGGTGGGTATGTGATCACTCCCATGAGTCTCAATATCGCAAAACCATTTAACTTTGTGAGAGAAGCACCGTGACACCAATGTCAGGTCAAGGCAACTGCCATACGTGAGACCCCGCAGATATGTGGGGGTACCATCGTTAATGATGGAAAGGTCGTAATCGGAAGCGAATGTAACAATATTCCGGCCCCTGGCCTTCATCCTAGTGCTCCCCCAAAGCATGTGATGGGCGTTGAAGTCACCGGTGATGATCCAAGGCCCATCGGTCCTCATTAGGATGTCTTTTAATCTGTCGCAGTCAAATCGCGATGACGGAGATATATATCCACCAATGAGCGTGAACGAAACTGCATTCTTCTTTACACGAAGACACACGTACTGATTGTCGTCATTTGAACTTATTGGGTGCGAAAGATAAGTCAAGTCTGTGCGAATGTAAACAATTACTTTGCTTCGTTCTTCACAAGCGGCTGAACAAAAAGCCTCATAACCGGACAATCTATAAGGCGTTGATACGTTTGGTTCACATATGACAAGTATAGGGAATTGATTGGCCCGAACAAATTGGCGAAAGTCCGAGATACGGGACTTCATGCCTCTGGCATTCCACTGAAAAATCGACGCACTTTTAACTTCAGTGCGGAAGATAAGATTTTGTTGAGCCATTGTGCTTATACGACGTTAGCAAGAACTGGAATCAGTGCATCCAGTATTTGCAGTGCACTCTTAGCAGACGGAGATTGTATGCTGCTCAGTAGCGTGCGAATCGTGGCAATTAATGATTGCACGATTGCAGTCACTTGCCTGTCTTGGTTGGAAAGATCTCGAACCGGGATCGCGGACTGGCCGTCATGAAACTCCTTCGGTTCGCTTGATGCTGCTTCCCTTTGAAGTGTGATATAGCTTCGCAAATACCCTACTGTAAGAGCACATATTCACATCAGTTAATAGTATTGCTGGTGTCGCTCTGATGTCCACTCAAGCAACAACCGTTAAGGTGGTCATGCAGGCCAGAAAACTCTTGCAGTGTGTGTTAGCTAAAGCAAATTTCCTCCCATCTATTTTACTTTTTGTTGTCTCTGTTGCGATCTCTGGCACTACCGAACCACTTTCGATTAGCCACCTCCGAGAATCATAAACTTTATATATAGTATTACTTATATATGAATGAAAAATTTTAGCGGAATTCGCTCATTGAAGGAGTTGATATCATGCCACCCAGTGACCGCAAGCCAATGAGCTGTCGTGCCATGGTCAGTGGTAAAAATTAGACGACTTGACGTAGGTTCACTTGCAATTTTCGTCATCAGTGACTGTATCGAGCATTTTCTGAAAAGATATAAGGCGGGCAGCCCTCACTTGTATTGTCTTCATTTAAAAGTATTGAATTGAGTAAACACTAATTCACAATATCAAGCTACACTGTCTTCTATATGGACTAACCAGACGCATCTTTGCCGTCGCCGTGGTGATCAAGTTCCTCATGAAGTTTAAATAGATGGTGTCGCTTAATGGGTTGTATGTTCTATGGGCGACTGAAAGTATGTGAGAGCTACGGATTATCGCGGCTGAAGAGCCATCACCCATCCAGCTATCATCTGTGGCCACGAAACACACCAAAGTATTATTTCGGCACATGAAGTTTCGCAGCGATTGCACCAGTTATAGATGGTCTGATTGCCCCAGTGCCGAGAACTCGTGTTAAGCGTGCTGACAGCTGTACTTCTTGATAATACACAGCTTACTTCTTGATAATACACAGCTTACTTTTTGATAATACACAGCTAATATAATCGAAAATCAGAAATCAGAAATGGTTTTATTTTCCAAGAAAAGGTTTGGTGTCGTTAAGGTGAAAATCGAGCACTTTCTCGGTGAATATACCTGTTTCAACCTTCAACGCCGTCAATCGCACTACGTTATCTTGACAAGCCTCTATTTAAATAAAACTGGAAACACTTTCTTGTTTGAAATTCTGCCTGCTCCTTCATACGGCTTTTTTGTTGCCGTCTAAGGGAAGCATGATGCGAACTAAAGCATTTTGGTGCTCTCGCCTAGGAATGCCTTCGAAGAAAGAGTGAGCACTTCTTGAATAGTGATAGCGAGAAACTATTACATTAAAACTGAAAACTGTTGAATGATAGGCTTTTCAAAGTAAATATTTCACACAACTAATCTTTTTGGTGCGGCTAGCTTCCGTTACAGTACGAAAAGTAGCTGCACCAAAAGACAACATATAGTGTCAAGCCTGATTCAAATGGCACCTGGAAATATTAACCACTCAAATTGGACCCTGCCGAGTGTCTATACATGGTCTCCGGAACCGTCGGAGAAAACAACGTAGTAACGATAACGACGGGAAGAACAATGATGGAGGGGAAAGCAGCCCCTAAGAAAGAGCACGAGTTGGGGAGCACGAGGGAAGAAGACGAAGTTTATCCTGAGTGGAACGCTGGTTTCAGTCTCTGTTATTTTTTCTCGTTTTCTTTGGTGCTGGTGGAAGACGCCGCTCTTCTGCCTGCGGAAATGGACGTAGAATCACCAGGGCCTCCACCCATACGTTCCGCGTCGTCTGTGGCCACTCTAAGAAAGCGCTCCGGCCACCCAAGTGACGTCGACAGTGAGGACACGCTCATATGCTCTACGGCCAGTGATGAGAGCTCCGATGAAAGTGACTTTGTGCCCGTGGCAAGACACAAGGCGAAGAGGAGGCTGCTTACGACATCTCCTTCCCAAAGTAAGACCACCACGAATATTCAAGAGCCACCGGTTCACACTATTTTGTTTGTCCCGCTGAATGCCGCTGACAGCATGAACCGAGTTAATCGCCAGGTCACGTCTATGTCACTTGAGGCGCTCGTTCCGGGACAAATAACAGACGTGAGAATCAATGGCCGCAAGAACGTTCTGGCGATAGACGTTACGCAACGTACTGCTCTCGACGTATTGACCAAGGTGAATGTGCTCGGGAACATCAACGTACGTTCTTTCATACCAGATGGCAAGGACTCTAGGGCAGGCGTTATCTACGACGTCGACGCCTCTATCAGCGATATTGATTTTCCCACTCTAATCAAACCAGTGACGGAAGCTACTATAATCTTGCAAGCCCGCCGTCTCGGGAACTCACGATGCGTGAAACTAGTTTTTAAGGGTGACAGCCTCCCAACTCAAGTAAGAGTTGGTCATTTTCGACACACAGTACGGCCGTTCGTGCCCAAACCTCTTCAGTGTCGGAAGTGCTGTAAAATAGGACACGTGAGTGCTGTTTGCACAAGTTCTGCTGTGTGCTCCCGATGCTCGGAGTCACACAACACGGAAGCCTGCCAGGCAGAACATCGCAAATGCGGCAATTGCCAAGGTCCTCACGAGGCGTCATCAAAGCAGTGCCCAAATGTGAAGAAGGAAATGCAAGTGCTGAGGCAGATGGCCAGAGACGGTTCTACCCACAGGGAGGCTGCTGCCAAAGTGCGACGTCGGCGTTCGCGCCATAGGAAAACTCCTAGGACATCCTCTGCCAAGGCCAGGGATACACCGCTACCCCATATCACGCACTCACCACCACAAACATCAACAAGTGCCAACAACAAGCATCCTCAGAAAGACGCAAGAAACATTGACCCTGACACGTGGCCAGCGCTGCCGTCAGTGACACCGCCAGTAGAGCGGCAGCATCGCCCACTGAAAGCTACTTCAGAGCGAGTAAGTCATGACAGTCAAGATAACGAAATAATAGACGTGATTAAGACCCTCATGAAGACAATTCGAGTACTCCTGAATAATATTCAGACTCCGGCTGCCCACAGCGCTCTTCAAATATTGGACGCTTTGAATCCGGTGCTATCAAATCTAGAGAAGCACCATGGCTCTTTCTCTGCAGCCCTTCCGTAAACAAGTGCAAGAGGCATCAATTTTCCAATGAAATGCCCGAGGTCTTAAACCCCGCATTTCGGATTTTCGACCATATGTTTTCAAGAATCAGTTTCCAATTATCGTAATTTGTGAACCACGTCTTCACAATGCTATACGAATTTCTAAATACGAGGCTTTCAGATCTGCAACCCGTAACGAAACCAGTAAGGTCATTGTTTACATCAGGTGCGAACTCACAAATATTGAGCATCCAGTAACACCGGACGACAGCAACCAATACGTGTGCCTGACAGTTAAGCGTAAGAACGTGAACTTCACGCTAGTGGCAGTATATATTTCGCCTTCAGGCCGCTTCGACCCAGCAAGACTAAGCGCCATTATATCAGCGACACCTGGGCCATGGATTATTACCGGTGATTTTAACGCTCATCACCCCCTGTGGGGAAGCCAGAAGATGGACCGTCGGGGAAGAGATGTGTCCTCCTTTGCATCTGACCACCAACTATATTGTTTAAATGACGACGCTCCCACGTTTTTACGGGGTCTGACATATAGTAGCTGTCTCGACCTAACTTTTGTGTCAAGTAGCCTAAACACCAAGGTGCAGTGGTTTGCGGACAATGAAACGCATGGCAGTGACCACATCCCCACCTATATAAAAATCAAGGGGCTAAGCAAGTCGCAAATCGCGCCCACTTCACGGATAGACTGGTCAAAGTATAGATCATCCACAGAGAAGCAATGCGAGAGAAACCAAGAAGGTTCTCTTGAAAGCCTAGAAGGTATAATGAAGGCCGCTATTCAAGAGGCAACGTTTAATTGTGGACCTTTGCCAGATTTTTGCAAATATGAGGTGGAGTTGGAGCGACTTCGCGCAATCCGTCGTCGCGCCGAACGACGTTATAGGCGCACGAAATCCATCTACGACTTGAGGGAAGCGAGACGTCTACAAAAGAAGATTCAACGTCGAATCAATGCACTACAGTCGCAACGATGGAAGTCACTATGCGAGTCACTCGATCCCCACAAACCTCTTTCGCAAATATGGAGAATAATCCGCGGCCTACGAACATTGCCACAACAGAATCGTACGTTCAAATGCCTTGCTCTCCACCAAGGCCGGCGTGAAATTGATGTAGCGGAAGACTTCTGTGCCAGGGTTGCAAACAAGGGGTCCGGGATCAACATGAGTAACCTACGAAACGCGCCGGCGTCCAGAGACACTCGGATGGACAATATGTTTTCTCTAGAGGAGCTTCAGGCAGCTTTGGCAGCATGCAAGCGCTCGTAATCGCCTGGACCCGATGGAGTCACTTACATGGCCCTTGCTAACCTAGGACGAACAGCTCGGCGTGCCCTTCTAGCTGTATACAATGACTCGTGGAGCAACGGTTTGGTTCCTCCTTCGTGGAAGTGCAGCCGCCTTGTGCCCCTGCTCAAACCAGGCAAATCGCCTCTGGACATGGCCTCCTATCGCCCCATCGCGCTTGCCAGCTGTTTTGGAAAGGTGATGGAGAGAATGGTGCTGACTCGCCTGGAGTGGTACTTGGAACATAACAATATATACCCCGATGCTTTGACCGGCTTTCGACGTGGACGGTCTTCCATAGACAATGTTGTTGATCTCGTCACGTCTGTACAACAGCAGAAAAGCCTAAATAGATTATCAGCGGCACTTTTCTTGGATATTAAGGCTGCATACGACAATGTATTACATGAAACCATCTTGGACGCCTTGGGCAGCATTGGATTGGGAGGCCGCGTTTACCAATGGATCTACGGCTATTTGAAGGACAGAACCTTCTTCGTTCAGACAGAAGATGGCGCAACAAGGCAACATCATACTTATCGCGGCGTACCTCAAAGTGGGGTCCTAAGCACCATACTTTTCAACCTTGCGCTCATCGGCCTCGTTGACGTCCTGCCACACTCCGTACATCTGTCGATATACGCGGATGACATCTGCATCTGGGCATCAGGGGTCACGCGTCAACACGTACGAGCCAGGCTTCAGACAGCGGCTACACTGACGTCAAACTACCTTCAAGGACGAGGACTGGAGCTGTCATATGAGAAATGCTCACTAGTCGCGTTTACGCGCAAGACAATGACGCCATACCGCATCAGAATTAATGGACACACAATCAGCTATCAGAAGACTCACCGTTTCCTGGGAGTAATAATAGATCGTGATTTGTCTTGGAGCCCTCATATCGCTTACATGAAGAAGAAACTGACCATGATCACCCACGTCCTAAGGTTTCTTGCGGGAAAATCATGGGGTGCATCGGTACGAGCCATGCTTCAACTGTATGCTGCACTTTTCTTGGCTTCATGCGCTACAGCCTACCTGTGCTTGGCAAGGCCCGCATAACAAACGTACACGTCCTCCAGTCATTACAAGCTCAAGCACTGAGAATATGCCTCGGGCTGCCGAGATGCGCATCCTCAGCAGCGACTGTCGCAATCGCTCATGAACACCCTATCACAACCTACATTCGTGTCGATGCTTTAAGAACGCACATAAGACATGCCACCCGGATTCAATCGCATCACCTCGCCTCCCTTCCAACTTCCAGGCCATGCTCTGCGTTCCGCTCTATTATTGCCCCACATCGCACGGTGATTCCCACGAACTTCACGCACGCAGCAAGACCGTCGTTACCATTGTGGTGTCTACATCCACTGGAAGCCCTGATAACCATCCCCGGAATGCAAAAGAAGAAAAATTTGTCAAATTTGGCCCTAAAACAAACAACATTACTGTTTCTGCATGAGAAACACAGTGGACGCATTCACATTTACACGGATGGGCGGTCACTTCAACAAGTTCAACAGGCGCAGTGGTAATTCCGGAGAAATCCATCACGATAAAGTTCAGGACCTCGCATCTGACATCATCCACGGCGGCAGAACTCGCCGCCATTCGTGCCGCTCTGGAGTTCCTAGTTGAAGAACCGCAAAAGACATGGTCAATATTCTCCGACTCCAAAGCAGCTCTCCAGGGCATTGCCTCGCCATATCGTCATGGACCAAACGAACAGCTAATTGCTGAAATACGACTGCTTCATCACCGGGCTATAGAGAAACAACATGACATAGCGTATCAATGGATACCAGGCCACTGCAGCATTGATGGAAACGACCGTGCAGATGAAGCAGCCCGAACTGCTCATGATGATGCCCCTTGTGTAGCTATACCATTATCAAGAACGGACGCCGCGGCAAGGCTTCGATCACACTCACGAGAACTGACACTCGCTCAGTGGAATTCACCGGCATTCACCAACGTCCGCCTTCATAATTTGGACCCACACCTACAGCTCCGTCTTCCATCAGGAATAACCAGAGCAGAGGAGACACTTTTGTGCCGTCTGTGGATTGGGGTGGCCTTTACGAATGCTTATTCGTTTCGAATCGGAATGGCCAGAAGCCCGACATGTGACAACTGTGGCTGCGCAGAGACTTTCTCCCATCTTCTCTGCGAGTGTCCCCGCTTCAGCGTGCCAAGAAAAGAACTGTCGAAAGCTTTAGATAGAATAGACAATCGCCAATTGTCGAAAGAAAGGGTATTAGGACACTGGCCGAGACCGTCCTCTGCACGCAAGGCACTGAGAGCGTTGTTGCGCTTTTCGCGGGCAAGTGGTCTTAGAGACAGACTGTAAACAGCGCCGTGGATCGTCTGATAACCTTCTCTCTCTTTTTTTTGCAACGTCTCTTTTCTCTCATCCTTTATCCCCCTTACCCCCTTCCCCAGTACAGGGTAGCCAGCCGGTCTGAGAACTGGCTAACCTCCCTGTCCTTCCTCATTTATTCCTCCTCCTCCTCCTCCTCCTTGGGAGCCAGCCAGTCCATCACCCCCTGAAGGAGAGACCAAACGGATTTCAAAATGTAGGTCCAGTTTTTAATACTACAAGCGAAAAACTAAACTTGGGTGAAGAGTATGTTTATTCGTACCTAAATTTAAATACACAAACCTCCAGTGCTTCACCTCCATTGTAATTCGACTGATGTTTCCGGGATTCATTCACGCGACATTCAATTCAGTTCATATATAAGCAGAAGTTCTGAATCAGGGTGATGCCAATGGCTATCACAAAGTATTAGCTGCTGTTTAAACTATAAATCTTAATCTTTATGAAGCTAACACGCATTCATCACCGTCTGCACGTCTCACAAAGACAGCAGCGGTGTCCCACGGGCAGTGTCCTTGGCACTTGCAATAAGCACATATCTAAGCGGCAACTCCTTAAGGCTGCTATATTAACATTCAAATTGAAGAAGTGGCCTCATCAAGTGCAAACTAAATGTAATTTGGGCCACCAGAACGATATAGGCAGTAAAAAATGAAACTGACGATAGCCAGCTAACAAGAACCACTTAACGGCAGGACTGAAAGTGAACAGGACAGAATGCCGATCCCGGGAAAAGACAACGCAACTTATCTATACCAACCGCTTGATGGTTGGCTGACGAAGCCTTCATGACACGTCACATTCTGCTCGTAAATCACACAAAATAGAGCAAACTTGCTGCTATCACTAGCGATGTGGGCGCGTCGCACGTAATGCAGAGCCATTGCAAAAAGCCTGAGACAAAGTCTTACAACAAAAGCTGGGTGAAGCCAGGAACACAAGGAGCGGAAAGCACGGTTATGAGTCACTAGAGGGCGGCGTTATTGCTCCGATGTGGCTTGCTGCGCAAAGCGATCGTCTACAGAGACTAGCACGAGCGAAAATATAACGAAGTGATGATTAACGTAAAACTTTGATCTTGTAAGCACAAAGAAAACAAAAGCGGGCCTCCCATCAGCTGCTGCACTTCGCGATAACGACAAAGAACGGCGAGTACCAAAGGAGTGGTAGGAAACTAATAGAACACGTCGCTGCGAAGACCCCACGTGAAGACAGCTATGAAAGCTGCGCAAGAACTGACACGTGGAACGAATAAGCGACTGAAAAGGAGACACAATGGAATCTCTTGCTTGAACAAAATAACGGGTCTTTCCATGTGACCTTGCGGTGACCTCGAAGAGCGTCAAAAGAGCGCTTGATAATGAATGGCCGTTTCATGGCCACAGCGTGAGAAACCTCAGCACCTAAAGCCTGCCTGCGTTGCGTAGAGGCCACTTGTATATACGTGATGTTTTGGTTCGTAACGACCGCATCTAAGTTAAAGGGTCTGAAGGCTGTGTAGGCATGTATGTTTATGAATCTGTTGTAAGTTCTCCCTTTAGATTATACCGTATTACGCACTGTAAAATAGGCAGTTTTAAAGAGCTTCTGGCAATGATGAATGTTTTTGTTGTTTTTTTCTATCCTTCAAGGAAGGCACGTACGCTCCGTGGACAAAAGCTCACCATCCTAAGGGGCATCTTTCTGACTCCTCGAACATATTGAGCCCGCCAAGAAGACTGAAACGCTCAAACAGCGAAAAGTGTGATGTTTGTGTGTGTCAGTGTCTGCTATACCAGTTTTTGATCTTCCACCTACGTTCACCTGCTTGCACAAGCAGGCATTCAGCTTTCTGTTTACATGACTGCGTCACATTTGCTGCATCCATCCTTTTTCTTTCGTGTACTTTTTTCCCGCTTTACCAGCGTCAACACTTCTCTATTTACCGCTACTTATGTTATTATTCCTGCACAATTCACAACTATCATTTTCCCATCACACGTATTCAATGCGAATGAAGTTCTTGGAACTGAAGCGGAGGACTGTTTAGGACAGTCACTCACGCAATGTTTATGCTATTGCATTTCGGATTTTGTGCCCCTTGCAATTTTGCTTTCTTTTCAGGCGAGCATGCGCTTGGGCTTGAGAGTATCGCGTAAACACGCCGAAGCAACCAGCTTGAGGCGTTATATTGCCGATTTTAACAAATAGACATAACGTTATGCACGAGGAGCTTCAGAAAACAATGTACGTTTAGAAAGCCGAAGAATATACATTTCTGCGACACTAGTTCGAACAGACATAAGAGAAAACAGTATCAGGGAAAGTTTATTCAATAACTAAACTGTTTCGAGGATTCCGTAACGCAATTTTTAATAACCGTTATTCTTGGAGTCGAAAATTGTTCTATCGCGCTGCACTGGCTGATTCATTGTGTGATTTTAAATATACGTTGATATTGCATGACCTATCAGGATCATGACTACGTTCCCAAAACGCAACATTATCCAACCTAAGCGGCCTATTTCACCAAGACCTTATGAGGCTCATAAAACATGGACGAGTTTTGTGCTTTTTGCGTATTTAAATACTTACTTGCTTATTCCTCGCCAGTCCAACTTTGAGTTCTACATTACGGTGCTCGTTAGCTGCTTTGAAGCAACTTTCCCAGCTACACTCGTTTGTGCCACATTCACACGAGTCCAGAAATTTCGCAATTACCGGACCCATTTCTAAGCGGCATTAAAGTCCTGCAACGCATGTTACGTGTATCAAAAGACTACTCCTCTACAACCATCGCTACGCAATTTCATGATGCACAGCAAAATAATGTTTCAGTAGAGATTTCCTCCACAACAAGCTTAGTCACTTTTCCTACGTGTGTACTGTAATCCATCGGCTTCGCTCAGTACTCTGAATGCAAAAAAGCCTACTTTTATTCGTTGGTCATCTCCAAAAGAGCAAGCGTACAGATCTTCAAAAATAATGTGGCTTACCCCTTTTGAAATCGGTAAAAGACGCCCAATCAGAACATGAAACTGCCCAATTAAACATGGAAGATCAAAAGGAAGGTACTATTAGTATGCCTTGTGAATCGAATGTATTGTCAGCATTGTGACGATACTGAAGGTTAGCATGACATGTTCGACAAGTGCACCCTGATCAAATAACACTAAGTGCGTGCCTGTAGACAGGTAGCTACTTCCGTAGAGCTTCACTTGTTATAAGCAATTTTAACAGTAAAAAATACCATCGTTGGAAACATGTGATTGATGCTTCACATACGTTTTCCCAAGGAAGGGTAAAAATTGTTTCATAGGGCAGTCATGGGAAAACGTGGCGAAATGCCGCGACGCGTAGCCGTAGACATGTTGCAGTATGACGCTGCTGAAATTTTTGTTCTCCTTTTAATGCGGTAATCTTGAACTGAAAAATAAATAAAAATAACAAGAGCCAGAGGTCATAGTAGTAACGTATGACTCACTTGTTAGGCTATTCTACACTAGGGCAGTGTCAAAAAAATTTCATTACTAGTGCTAAACATTAACATCGACGCAATAAGTGCACGTTAGTTGAATCCGTAACAGATCGGGGCACAAATATGATTGTGCAAAAGAACATAGTGTTTGTAAATAATTCATGGTTCTTGCTATATTTACTTGGAAATGCGACACATTGGTTGAAAATGAGTAGATGTGATGTCCGTAAAATATTCGAACTACTACGAGAGGGTCGTCCCTTTGTACTACGCTGTTTCCGCAGATGCTGGCGGAAAGCAAAGAACATATGTGTCGTACATTAATAGAAACAGTACTGCACTTTTTCTAATAAATATTGGACCGCCCTGTACATGCATAGAACACTCTTTCACGTCTAAGTGACATGTGTAATACTTAATCAAGCGAAGTCGTAAAGTTATGAAGTTGGCCGGAGCAGCAGAAAGGCGGTCATAAATGAATAAGTAAAGAAACAACAACGCCAGAGTAACTGAGGTGGCAAGTACAGAAAAATTAAACAACTAATGCATCGTTTCTCTTATGAATGTTTCTCCAGTGGCTGCGATGGAAGATAGCCTTTTGATGAGTTTAGGAGAGCGGCCACTTGTAGTTTATTTATTCTGACAACTGTGTGCCAATATCTGAGCTTCTTTCTTAGCCAATACTGCTCATCACTTACTTCTTGCAATGATTTCTTGCTGCGGCACACGTTTGTGAAAGGATACGCTTCTTGTTTCTCGTACACTATAACCATCTCGTCCCACGTTTTTCATAGTAGAATGAGAGTTTCATAATTTATCGACTCCAGTGGCAGCAGCCTAAGAGCTGTCATGTAAAATCTGCAACTTAAGAACATTCCACCACTTTGTGAAAATTCATCTTTTGGATGATAAATGAAACTGATAAAGTCTAACTTATCGTTTGAAAACGCAGTGATAGGGTGATAAATTCGCGGATATGTTAGCCTCATTTATGACATGGCTTACTACCCCTGTGTCGGGTATATGCTATGATCGCATATATACACCAATACTACGTAAATTCACTAACACGCATATATACACAAAATAGTCGATTGTAAAGTTTCGTTGATTCAAGTGGTTTTCAAGAACATCAATCGTGCTTTTATGTTGCGGATCGTACAACCGCTCACTTTCCATGGACTGAAAAGGTGTCACAGCTCAAATCGCCTAGCAAATACAACGCTGCCTTCATAATCTATCAACCTGCGTCCTAACGAAAACAGTTACACATGCATCGCAACAAATCTGCACCCATTTTCGGATATACTGCGTGCAGAGAAACTTCTTGAAACTGCGCAGTATAGAGATGCATATGTCGTGCTAAGTATAATTTACAGCTATCACTTCCTCTTGTAGTGCATGATTAAACAGCTTTCGTTACAATGAGCTTCGTATTCAACCATTTATCTTCTTAGATATATGTGCACCATGTCCTTACGCAAGAATTGTGACATAACTTCATTAGCTTCTGCCGACAGAAGTGAATGTATTCAAGTTTGACTTCAACCTGTGAAGCCTGAGCTCATACGGACTTTTTAACATTGATTAATCGCTTGAAGATGACTCGCCCCATGAGACTCACTTCTATGGCAGAAAACAAAGAAAGATAAATCCCTGAATAATCGAAGGCATCTTTTTTCTCGGTGCGGCGCTATCCTTTCGATGAAATTTAGATGGTTAGGGTGTCCGTGGCGATGCTACCTTGGACAGCTTTTTCCTGGCAAAGCAGGTCAGCAGTTCATTCATCGTGTATTTGCTGTTTTGTTGCACCCAGAGGATTGACAAAAGATTTTAATGTATATAAAGAAAAATAACAACAACTGGTTCTGTTTTACTTCTGATCATGATCAGATGTTGCACCTAGAAAAGACAGCCCCAGGAGAATCTTGATGTTGGCTGAATCAGGTCACGCGTTGCGGATGTCACAGATAATTATACTGGTTAATCGCAATAAGCAGCTTTTAATATTTCTAGCTTTATTACACTGTTTTTCATTGACCTAAAAAAACCGCCGGGCTATACGACAAGTTGAGCATTTCTAGGTGTGGCGCTCACAACAGCGCACTCTATCAGTTGTGATTCGGTTGACCAGGAGAATTTAGATTACCACGCGTACTGAATAAGTAGTACTGTGACTACCGGCAAAGCGTATTCTGTAATACTGATTGCATTGTCTTCTGCGATGCATACTGACGCGCTGAATAAATACTTACATGGGTCAGCGATTAACCTGAAAGGACGAGCATTCCGTGTAGACTACTTTGTCTTTTTGGGGGAGTAAGCATTAAGGCTACTCCACTTGAGCATACACGGTCAGTGGCAGATCCTTTTCAGTGGCATTGCCTGATTGGTTGCTTCACCTTGCCGAGCAAAAACCTCTTCGGTGGTACTGCCACACATATTAAGGCGGCTGCAAATACCACATCTACTTACGGTCTCTTGCTCTGTGTTTGGAAGCATATTGTCGCTGTAAATACGGGGTGTATACACAGCCCTCCTACAGTTCTAGGACCGTGCAAATCGTCTATAATGCCTATAGGCGCAATATGCCTATAAAGCGCAATATGGCTCCAAACATGCCTGTATGATCAAACAAACTGGACTTATGCGGGTGACGTCACAAAGGCAAAATACAAAATACCGCATAGGAAAGCGAATATAAAGCAATAATATTGTGCAGCTCGGTTTCGCAATGAGAGAATCTGTGTCCCTACGTGAGTACACAGAAATATATGCTACAGGCGTGTCCGTCTTCTATTACCTTTCCTCGTGCCAGAGGTCCCATAATTTTGTCGGACAGCCGTATTCCTTCGTTTGCCTTGCAAGCCCATTTGGCGGTTAGCATTTACCTAATGGGGACCAATGCGAATCGTTTTGTGCACACAATGTGATTCTCATCTTACTGTGTTTGATTTAGTAATGCCTACACTAGGCTCCATCGTATAGCCATTGTGCGTGTACCGCAGCGTAATACTTTGCCTTCTTCGGGACGTTCATGTTTTGCTGTGGAAAAAGGTAAACTTTGTCATAATCACTAAATGCTAGTTTACAGCCTCAGATAGCACGCTCAAGAAACAGTGCAGGCTAACAGCGAAGAAAGCGCTAAAGGCTAGTTGCAACTGATTGTAACACGCGTAACGCAGTTTTTTTTTTGGGGGGGGGGGGGGGGGAGCGTAAATGCTGGTTACAAGATCATACTACGAAGCATTATACTGAATGTAGCATAAAACTTTCGATCAGTTGATGTACGTTGATTTCCCAACTTCCAACGGTTTATTTGCCGAATCCACAGTAATGTATTAGAGGACTCCAGACTAGTTTTGCTTCCCTGATTATTTATGCCGGTAAGCGCGAACAATTTCTTTTGATTTGTATTATTTCTCATTTCATTTAAATTCAGGTGTAGCAGTTGGCTGTAAACTAGAACTTTGAGTTCAAGCACACTCACCAGGCTACCAAATTTTCAAATAGGAAGAACCATTGGATATAGTGCATCTTTTTGCCAACGAAAAACTCTGAAAACGTCTTTGGGCCCCCAAAAAGCTTCAAATAGCAAAATTACTGCCTTAACATATTGTACAGAATTAGCGATCCCCAGAATGCATCGTTCGAATGCAGTATTGCGCACCAACAATCCCCATTATACCATATTCTTCAAATACGAGAAGTTGGCATGCGGAAGTTCCCGAAATATTGGAGAGCTACCGAACAACAGCAGCTCCTATCAGAATCAGCATTGAAGATGTGAGTTACGTCTTCCACATTGATACATTTTTCCTGTAACACGTTTTACTTTGCCAAAAAGGCAGACCTTAATGTTTTTCTAGACACGTCATGTCGGAATGCATTATGCCGAAGCCTCCATTTTTCTTCCCAGGTTCGAACGATCGCTTTCTTTTGAGAAACTTGAGAGAGCGTGGAAAGAGCATTTTCATCAAGAAGTAGAGCGACAATGTAAAAACAGTTCAATAAAGAAATGCAGTGTTCAGTGCAAGACGCGAACGTGGAAACCATGATGCTTCCTTTGAGTGGTATACGAGCGAGCGGAAATTTGACATTGAGAGCTGCTAGAATCGAAAGCAAGGCACGTCCTATACTTGTTGGAATGGAAGGGTGGCACATTGAAGTACCATCGCATGTGAATGCATCTAGGACAAAATAGTTCACATCAGTCTTCTTTACGCGTCAACGGCATTCTTTTTTCTTCCCCTGGCATAACTGCAAGGCCAACGCTTTGTCATTTTTTAGACGTAGCTATGCTCGTGCTGAACTTTTGCGTAGCGTGTGTCATTTACTTCTCTTGCACGAGATAAAAAAGGTCTACTTATTAAGAAAAAAAGCAGGTCCAACGTACCTTGGAAATTGACGTTATTGCGAAGCATGCTGAGGGAAGATCGCCGTGTTGTAATTTTTGTTATTGAGCGACGCGTTACGAAATGGTGCTAAATTTGTGTGAAAATTTTGTACGCACAGGCTTATCTTGAACAGCCGCACATAGCTTATATAACCAGTTGTTTACACTTGCGCAACAATGTCAACAGCAACATGAGTATTAGCAACTGGAGAAGCAGGTAAGGTGATGTGTTACTAATCTGCTCGCGAGGATGGTAGCCCTGGACACGGCTGCATGAGTCAACTTCAGTAGATGACACTTAAAAACTACTAACGTTAACCCGAAGAGCCATCTGTATTATATAGGAGTACATGTGTAATGTTTATAAAATTTTATAGCCAGTATTTCAACCACAATGGACGTTTCACCAACAGTGCACCTGAACAGCGTATTTTTCCAAAGCAGTACCGAGACGTGGCGTGGAACTGTGGTAGAATACTTGACTGCCAGCATAATGCTTAGATTGGATTCCTGGTGAGACCATGATGTTCATTTGGTCAACGTTGCCCTTGTGAATTTCCTCGAATTTAAACTACCAGTGTCTGTTGTCACCCGAAACAAATAAATTCAGGTGCCGTAACTTTGCAAGTATATATTGGAGGTGGCGAAACATGTGCTTTCGCACTAGCTATAGTGTCCTAGCAGGTATTTACCAAGTGGGGAGTGGTATGACCTAGGCTACAATGTTCTGTAGCGTAGGAAACTAAACGGAAACAGTCTGTTTATAGTTAATTTAGCGATAAATTAACATGGCAAGGTACTTCTTATGAAGAAACTTCTCCCGAATTGTATGATCAATTGGCGTTTTGCGTGATCTTGCCAGGAAGCTCTAGTATATTTTACGAAAGCAGTTCGAACAGTGTACATGAAAAGTAACTAGTTCTTTCTGTCCACGAAACACTAACTGAATTTTGATCTAGCTCAGATCAACCGTTGCAAATTAAATTCAAACGCAGATCTGGGAAAGCTTTTACAACTCAAATCACGTGGCAACAAGAAATCAAATAATTTTCGTCCAGTCGAAGCAAGAAGACATCAGCATATGCATCTCGTACAATATTTGACCAGTCAACAAATGATTTCAAATACCTAGCATTGTTTTTGGACGTGTGCATTGTTAAACTAAACCTTCCAATTTGTCTTTTCGTAATGCCTTAAAGTGATTAAGCTTCCACTTGATTCAGAGGTGCCATGAACAATCGCACAATTATGAAGTGAGATTGGTGGCTTTTAGCAAGTTCCCTCCTCTGAAAAACACTAACAGTACATAATCATGAGTGGTTGAAATTCGGCACGGCTTTTATATATATTGAAGGTATGATACGTCATTTGTTGTTGTGTTTTCATATTAACATGATGCTATGAAAGAAATGCACATGGCATTTTTTTTCGCACGGCGAAAAACACAGATAGAATGTTTTCATGCGCAAGGAACACGGATGACATAAACAAACTTGCCGCTGTTCTGTTCATATTAACAATATTTCTTTCGCTGAGAAGCACTGAATCACGCTGCTCCAACTAAACCAAAGCTCTGTTCAGAATACACAGAGCCTTATCTACCTCTTCTACAATCTTTTTTCTTTCATCTTACAAGACAACTGAAACACTTTGCTTTCATTACACATTCTCAGGAATCTCATCTTTTTGCATCTTGGATGAACCGATTTACCCAATCGGGCATTTTTATGCTTCAAATCTTCAGGTAATTTCATATTGATCTGTGATCGACTTGCTCAGCTGAACTGAACGAGACCCCGGAGAGATGATTGATTTGTGGGGTTTAACGTCCCAAAACCACCATATGATTATGAGAGACGCCGTAGTGGAGGGCTCCGAAACGACCCCGGAGAGGATAGTCGTTAGACTCTCGTACATTGAACGCACCGGGCTGCAATTTTAACTTGAACCTGCAACTTTGGTGAAGCCGTCCAAGTTTCCATTACGCGCCTTTGAAATGTTTTTCTCTCTAAGACATTCCTCCACGTTTATTTATTATTATTGCTTGTGGAACTGGTTTGCCACGGCAACTGGTTGTTCTCGCTTGTAAACCGCTGTCTACCTATACGGAGATGCGTGTAAGTGAGCAGATGTATTGGCCGTTTTAAACTTACGAATACAAGAATTTAGCTTCAAGTTTCTACTTTTCTTTGTTTCTTTTTTATCTGTGAATCAGTGGCTGTTTCCTCATGAGACGCTACCCACCGCTCTAAACCAAGGGTGTTGTCACTGTAGCGATGCCTGTCACAACAAAATATTCCGTGCTATGAAGAAAGTATAAAAAGTGAAGTATTGTTCCTGCTCCTTCTTATAATGAAAACTAGTAAAAGTAACTGATTTCAAGCACGCTACCTAAAAACGAAATTTTAGCGCTCTCAAGATGATTATTTTGAATACATCGTGTGTTGAAGACATCGTATGTCAACATACGAAGCTCAGCATGGTTTATATTTCGGGAACAATAGAGATTACACCTTTGCGCGAAAATTCCGAGAAATGTCTAATAATGACGAGAACAAAGAGGGACGTCATTGGCTAACCTATTTCCGTTTTTAGGCGAAATTATTTTTTTAATGAAGAAAGAATATGCTCAAGCTTTTCATATGTAGTTAAGAAGTATGCACGGGTGACCTTTTGGGATCGTACAAATCAATACATCATGGAGACTCCACACGTACTTAGGCCATAGAACAGTATTTCCAGTGCGATTCGCCTAGGCTCAGGAGCTTTTACCTTCGCTAAAAACACCATAATACACACGGTGCCCAAGTTTTTTCTGTTGTACTACGGTGTACAGGTATATATGTGCAAGGTGGCATGCGTCTCGCGTGTTTGATTTCATTAAAGTCAATTTATAATAACATTCGCATCTAGTAGCATGCTAAGAACACTCCACTGAAATTCATACAAGTTCTACTTTCAAAAGCGTTTCTCCTTGGATGCCCAGATTCACAAGACGTCAGACAGTATCACGTGCAGTCTTCTCTTTAGTAGTTTAACTGCTATTACTCATGACCATAGACGAGTCGCACTTGTATGTATACTTTATGAGCAGACTAAATGTAAATTAAGTTTCGCCAATATCTGACTACCAGCCCTTAATTAAGCGGCACTACTTAATTCCTGCACCCGTTTGGGGTTCATGTCACATCACACAAATGTCAAATTTAGTTTCGTGTAAACGACGTCAGCCAACAACAAAATAACCAAATCTGAATTGCTTACATTCATAAAAGCGTCAACAATTTTACTCTGTCACATGCTTTACCATTCGGACAAATTCATGCATAAAAATGGCGTAAATAATTACAGATTAAACTTATTTATTTGTAGCATATACAACACAGTTTCTCCAATAAACTGACAAAATTTTTAGAAGCAAAGCCCGCAAGCTGCGGTCACTAGTAAAAACAAGTCGTTCCAAACTTAATTCGAAAGAGCATTACGTTAATTTGGCACTAAAGAAGAAGCTAATGCTAGGCGAAGGCATATAATGGGGCCTATAACAGACGTTCCGCGATGGCTTCTGCGAAAGACAGTTTCAGAGAATCACCAACCACTCTGCAATCACCGTGAAGTGCAGACTGGTAGTTGCCGATTGTTTTGCAGCATGGTGACAATCCCAACTTAGACACAAATCTAACAATATAAGTAGGGTGAGTTATTGAGACAAATATGTCACAAAATATGGCTTTATACTATATTGTGGGGCCGTGCATAGTGCGCAAACATGAAGCTTCTATGCCCGTTTTTTTTCGATTTATACTCCAAGTAAAATTAAGGAGTACCTACAGTATTTGCAAGAATCACGGTGATATTGATATCAAATCTCCCGGGTGCACACAGTTAGTCGAAAAGAAATAAACTGTGCCAAATTAGTCGTTCATAAAATAATTACGTATGCCACTTTTATCTGTAAATTCACGCTGAAAATGGTCTGGCGTAGGACGAAAAAACGCCAGGCTTGCGCGGAACGCGCCGCACAGTCACAGAGTCACAGCGAAAGCTAGAAGAGTAGTCTTTCGGAGTCTTTTCTAAACACGCTTCCATCCTTCGTGATTCTTTCTCTTCGTCACTCTTGGAAGAAGCGTGGTATCCACTACACACTTGTTGGGAGATTTGTGCAATTTTTTTAGGCAGTGGTTGACGACGATGAAGAATTATGCTTCAAATGGGTTTGCGCGACCGTTAATAGGTGATCACTTACACGTTTTCAATGGGTTGGAGCATAGGACGACCCGCTTGTTACGCAATTCGAATCATGGTCGCGTGGCTGTTCCTTGGATATTCTAAAACGCTTAGTTACTGCTATTAACGCTATTACTTTCCCGACATCAAACCTGCCTCAGGCAAGTTTCCGAATACGTCCCAAGCACAGTTGCGCCGCAGTGGTAGAATACTGAACTGGCACGTAGCGAACCCTGATTCGAATCCCATTCTGTGAAATTGGTGTTTTTATTCGCTGGGGTTTTTTTTTTTTTTTTTGTTCGGTACTGGTTACCGACACCGGCGGTGGTGACGGCGGACAACTACGGCACCGTACGTAACCCAGGTTTTGATCTCATAACAGCTTTTGTTGTAAAAGGTTTGTTTTGATCAATTATGCAACAAACAGCACCAGACAGCACAATAGACAAGCTGAAATTCCGAATCATCAGTGCAGCTTGTGATCGTCGGTGTCTGACTTTTTCTTAGATTTTCAGGAAGCTTTCGTTACTCTTACAGTATAATTGTCTGAAAAGATCATTCTCGTCATTCCTACATCACACTGTTCACAACTGCCGCCAATGTCGTCAACCACTCAGAAGGATAACACACACACAAAAACATTGACCCTGTATCGACATGTTACACTGCAAATGTCGTCGAAACACGATAGTCTTGCGTCTGGAGAGAGCGCACAAAACGTTTACTTGAAGTTCTGCGCAAGAAAATGAGTGAATGGTATTCTGGAGCCGCTGCGTTAGAGTGCCTCGAGCGTGTAGCCGAGGCAAACGAGCGCATCAAGTCACGTCACACGTGAGACATGAGTGCTATGTGGCAGTTATCTTGGAAAACAAAACACGCGCGCTCCCTGCGTGCCCATCTAGGAGGTGATAAGGTGTAGAACGCAAGGCGACGGGCAGGTTCCACCATCGTGTCGTCTTAGCAAATCGTTGGAAACGCTTGCCTTTTAGTGCAAGCGTTGCCTGGTCAGCGCAACATGATAAACGCTATGGTCCTTATATTTACTAATGTATGCTTTTCTTTAGTAAGAGACATACAGAATATTGACATGTTCTTCTGGTGCCTCAGAAAGGCGCAATAATTGCTTTTTAATGGACAATCACACAAGTATGAACGCTGAATCTTGAGCAATATTGGTGGGCGATGTGGGTTGGGTCGGCCGTTTAGAGTATCGTTTGGTTACTTCGGGGCTGTTTAGGACACCGTTAAGGGTGGAAAAACAGGCAATTGTACAGACAGACAGACAGACAGACAGACAGACAGACAGACAGGCAGACAGACAGACAGACAGGCAGACAGACAGGCAGACAGACAGACAGACAGACAGACAGACAGACAGACAGACAGACAGACCAAAGTTTTTGCGTCCAACGTCCCCAAGAAAGACTATCGTCTTTAATGAGGTCCTTTTTTTATTGGTCCTATATATAGGCTTAGCGCGCCACGGATGACTTGTTTTAAGACTATACTTACATGAGGAAAAATTGAAGCTACCAGTGTAGCACGCGTTGAGGTAATCTCACTTGAAGTTATCCTTACATATATACTCCTATGGCAGAGGTGACACGTCAGGTTAATGTCAAGTGTGGAGATATATACAAGCCCCATGCAGTGAAGTTGATCTACGTAGAAATGCCCACAACCACCATGACCACAAACACAAGTGCTATGTCAATTCACAAGTTCTGGTGTTGCTGTTTGCGGCAACACTGAGATGTCTTAATAGCGTCAGGGTAACATCACATATTATGGTGATCTTTACGTCATGTCGTGGTGTAGAGTTTTGTCGCCACCCTTCCCCTATTCCGCGGGACGCGAGATTCCACTGACACGAAACACCGATGGACAAGTTTCGCGTTCGATGAAGTATCTAGGGCATTCGCCTTAAAATAACTGGGTTGTAGGTATGGAGTGTTTAAAATTTTCGAGCACTTCGTACTCAACTATGGGAGAGCAGTGAACCGTCCTGATACTGAAAAGAAATCTAATCAAGATCGTTAATTTTTTGTACCCTTCCAGAGGATGGCGAGATCTAAAGTTTTGTGGGCCTGACAATTGTCCCCACTCAAAGTTACACTTCAGAAAACGTTCAACAACATTCTTTAGAACGTATCACTCTTATACATTAGGTTTAAGCGGTACTATAACACAAAAACGCTACTTTAAATTGCATATATTCAATATGTGCATACATAACATAAAAAAAATTCGGCAGATCCCACATACCTGGGAATCAAGTTTATGCGAAGCACGTGGAGGGAAGGTGACCGTGTTGCACTTTTTTTTTTTAGTGACACGTCATTAAATGACGAGAAGTATATGTACAAATGTTGCACGCAGATACATATGTAGAAGAGTTGCAGATATTTATATCAACAGTTTTCCACTTCGACAACGAGGTCAGCTGAAAATGTGTTTTAGCAACACCAGAAGCTATGAAACGCTGGTGCTCGCAAAGATGCTGGCCCTTGACACTGCTACTTCAATCAATTTCAGCACATGGCACCTCACCACAATTGACGTTAACCCGATGTGACCGCTGTATGAAAGGAGTGCATATGTAATGTTTATAAAATTGGGTAGGCAGCACTGCAACTACTACTGACGTTTCACGAAGATTAGCGTCTATTTAAAAAGTAGTTCCGAGACGTGGCGTAGCTCTGCGGTAGCATGCTTGACCGCCACGCAGAATACTTGGGTTCGATTCCTGCTGGGACCATGAAATTTCTATTTGCATCCGCCGGGGAGTCGATGCTGCCTGTGTCAAGTTTTTTTAACACTGACATTTATTCTATGCCTTCGTTGGGTTGACGCTACCGCTGTCGAGTATTGCTTGACGCTCACGCGTTGAAATTGCCCGTGTGTGTTCTCATCGTTTTTGGGTAGATACGAAGTGACAATCTAGATGCTAGATGTTAAGCATCTTCTCTTGTCGTAATCATGGCTACCGGACTATCTAACTGTCACAAAAGAAGTGCAACATTCCAGTGGAACTGCAACGGTTTGCAGAATAAGAGTGGAGATTTTCGGAAATTCGTCGCTCAGCACGGGTTTCCGATTTTGTGTATTTCCGAAACAAGAGTATCCACTAACTTTCGCTTGTCCAATTATGTGGTGTACTAAGCAGAATGTCCTGCTGCAAAAAGCAGAGTGATGTTGTGTGTGAGACGCGATATTCCGTCGACACTTGTGGCTACTTCAAAAACAGATGCGCTGGAATTTGTTAGATGCAAGGTGAAGTTTGCTAACGTTACTGTAACTGTAGTTAGTGTTTACGTACCCTCAAGCAAACGTTCCATATGCAGAGTTGGCTGCAGTGTGTAGATCTGACCATGATCCCATAATTATATGTGGTGATTTTAACGCGCACCATGAATTGTGGGGTAGTGAGCGTTGTAGTGTAAGGGGATCTGCTATAGTAAAAATATGCGAAGATTATGGTTACACTATACTAAATTATGGTTATCCGACGTTTCTACGGGGGCATAACTACTGCAGCGTACTAGACATCACTGTGTGCTCCTCTGATTTAGCGGCTGGAGCAGACTGGACTGCAGACGCTGATACAAGAGGAAGTGACCACTTGCCAGTATTCATATATCACCCAAAAGTTGGAGAAAACAAGAAATAACCGCACAACAAGAATTACAAATTGGGCAATCTTTCGAGAACTACAGAGACAAAATATTGAACCTTGTTCTGACGCAGAAACGTATGCATCGAAGATAAAAAATTTTCTACCAAAAGCAACTCATGCAGTACCCATTCCAGATGGGTATTCGGGTGTTGACGCTGAGTATGAGAGGCTTCGGGCAGTACGACGCCCATCTGAAAGAAGATATCGCAGGTCGGGTAATTTAGAAGATTTCAAGGTTGCACAGAAAGTACACTCTGCAATGCATAACCAACTGCAGAAGCTTTCAACGAAAAGGTGGCAAGATTTATGTGCCTCACTTTCTCCATTTGCCTCGGCGCCTCAACTGTGGAACATGGTACGCGCCCTCCGACAGCCAGTAGTCCACTCAAGACCACTACTGGCTCTAGCGCTGTCTCGAGGAGTTAGCGAACGTGTGATTGCCGAAGAATTTTGCGATCCTATACTAAGAAATGGAGAGACTGCCCAAACTAGCGAATATAAATCCTCGGCAGAATCAGCTTCGGCGGTTGTAACAAAGTTCTCTGCGATCAGTTCATCAGATCTGGATGACAGCTTCACACCACAGGAGCTCCAATATGTTCTGTCTTCAGTAAAATGAACAAATTCACCAGGAACAGATGGAGTTACATACGCTGCTCTTGCTAATTTGTGCAAAAAAGGAAAATTCCACCTGCTCGACATCTATAATAAAAGTTGGCAAGAAGAAAAAGTTCCGGAAAGTTGGAAGATATCAAAAGTAGTACCGTTGATAAAGCCAGGGAAGAGCCCTATGCAGTTGGACTCGTTTAGGCCGGTTAGTTTGACAAGTTGTTTTTCAAAAGTGATGGAAAAAATGATCAATGAACGAATTTTATGGTGGCAAGACATGAAAAAACTACTACCAGAAAGCATAGCCGGCTTCAGAAGAGGTAGATGCACAATGGACTGCATTTTGGATTTGGTCACAGATGTGGAAAACCAACGAACGCAAGAAAACATCACTGTCGCTGTATTCCTTGATGTCCACCGAGCATATGACACAGTGAGTCACGTTCACGTTCTGGAAGGCCTGGCGTTACAGGGATTCAAGGGCAAGATACTGCGTTGGATCGCTGACTTCCTGAAGCACCGGAAAATTTTTGTAGTTATGCAGGAGGGCCCAACGTCAGAACATGTCCTCAACCAAGGAGTGCCACAGGGCAGCGTGCTAAGCCCTACTCTCTTTAATGCAGTCATGGCGCAGCTCCCGTATAATCTTCTACCTAACATCAGATGTTCAGTATATGCTGATGATATAAGTATAAGGACGTCTGGTCCATCGTTTTTGGATGTACAACAAACTCTACAAGAAGGATTGGATTATGTAGATCATTTTCTAAAAAAAAGAGGTATGGCACTGAGTCTGTCTAAAGCAGCCATACTTCCGTTTACATTAAAAAGACCTGGAAATTTCCAGATTATTCTGCAAAATCAGCCTATTCAAATGGTTAAAACTCATAAATTCTTGGGAGTAATTTTAGACCGGAGACTAACATGGTCGCCTCTTGTCCAGTCCCTGGAACAAAAAGTGAATCAGGCCATTCGAATCCTCCGGCATCTCTGCGGGGCCAAATGGGGTGGTACTACAGAGTCGTTATTAGCCCTACATGTTGCCTGGATACGCCCCATCGTAACTTACTCACTGCCTCTGCTGCACGGACTCCCAGCCTCCACCGAAAGGAGACTTTACTTGTTATTGGCAAGGAGATTGAGGGTATGTCTGGGTTTACCACGATCAACTTCCAGTACTTTAGTGTATGCGGAGGCTTGAGAGCCACCTTTGGCAGTACTCCGAACTAAAGAAATATCTCGAAATTTATTTAGAATTTTCACGCAACATGAAAGTCATTTTTTTATCTGGTGCACTAACACAAAGGACGGCAACGAGACTACAGGATACTATATCATCATTTCAAGCAGTAGTACCAGAATTTAAACAATGGAAACCTTCAAAACCACCTTGGACGCTGCCACTTCTCAACGTTATCCGTGAAATAGACGGCATAGAGAAGAAAGCAGACATGGCACCTCTAGTAGCGGCACAGTTTGTACTTCATCAGCTTCATGTAATGCATAATGAAAAAACGAAAATATATACAGACGGATCATGCACAGAAGAAGCGTCAGCCTGTGCGGTCTTTATACCCGAAATTCAGAAAAAGAAGATGTACAAATTATCGCACAAATTTTCATCGACGACAGCAGAATTGGTGGCTATTTTTGAAGCAGTTAAGCTTATCTGCGAGAATTCTGAGCCAAGAAAATGGGTGATATGCACTGATACCAGGCCTGCTCTTCAGCTAATCAGAAATGTGAGATCACCTTACAAAAATGGTGAAATAGCACAATGTATCGCAGAAACTGTGGAATATGCCTCATCGCAGGGTCACAACATCGTATTTCAATGGATACCAAGCCACATTGGAATAAAGGGAAATGAAGATGCTGATAGTCTCGCGAAGAAAGCATCGAAGGAAGGACGGGATTGCGCAATCCCTATGTCTGGGGCGGATATTCGACATTTTATATCGCAAGGAGCTAACCATTGTTCGATGGAGAAGTGGTTTGAGAGCCCTAAATCAAAGGAAACGGTACTTTATGAAGCTGATCCACACAGAAAATTTTCTATAGCGACAGAACTCCCACGACACCTAGAAACATTGATCCACCGACTTAGATTGGAAGTAGCATACACAAACAGCTTCCTGCACAAGATACATCGGTCCAACTCACCGGAATGCCATTGTGGTCATGCAGAAGAAAATGGTCGCCATATTCTTTTGGAGTGCGTTAAATACGCGAATGAAACAGAAAAATTGAAGAACAAATTAGCAAGTTTGGACAGACGGCCCCTCACAATAAAGAAACTACTTGGACCATGGCCTGACATGCATTTCCAGATAAAGGCAATAATCTTCCTGACAGACTTTTTAGTGGAGACTGGACTAGACAAGCGCCTATGACTGACAGCCAGAGATGGGCATTATGTAAAATGTGGTCATGTATATACTGACATTAGATTAGTAAGGTGTGCGTGTAAGTAGTTTATGACTGTGTGAACCACGTGAAGAAAACTGTGTATTAGCATGATATTTGAACTGGTTTCAGTGCGCTATTATGTTTTTTTTCTTTTCCGTATTGTTAATTTTTGGGTACCGTTTTGTATTATTATTTTATTTTTCGCTGCATAACTTTGTGATATGGAGTAGCCGAGGCAATAGGCACCTCAACCTCTCCACAGCAAAACAGTTAAAACAGAACAGAACAAAGGAGAACAGACAATCACCTGTGGCACATATCCGCTTACAAACGGCACATGCCCGCCCGTGAGTATGTGCCACTGTCTGGCGAGACGTGTTTGACGACGTACGCGACAGGATTGTGACATTATACATGTCTTGATTAGCGCGTCATATTGTCAAACCATCTTACCCTCCCATGCTAATTTTGGTTAACGCCAAATAATGGGGGTGACCACGCGAGCACCCAAACGTAAGCGGATAGATAGATAGATAGATAGATAGATAGATAGATAGATAGATAGATAGATAGATAGATAGATAGATAGATAGATAGATAGATAGATAGATAGATAGATAGATAGATAGATAGATAGATAGATAGATAGATAGATAGATAGATAGATAGATAGACAGACAGACAGACAGACAGACAGACAGACAGACAGACAGACAGACAGACAGACAGACAGACAGACAGACAGACAGACAGACAGATAGATAGATAGATAGATAGATAGATAGATAGATAGATAGATAGATAGATAGATAGATAGATAGATAGATAGATAGATAGATAGATAGATAGATAGATAGATAGATAGATAGATAGATAGATAGATAGATAGATAGATAGATAGATAGATAGATAGATAGATACGCTTAAAATCGTCGAAGTTCGCTTAGAAATGCCTCGCATTTAAAATGTTTATACAAAGTTCACAACATGTCAACTCCTAAACGACCAAAATCTCGGAGCTCAATGCTCAGAATTGTCACTGAACTTGAGCCAATTAGGTCCGTAATAAAGTGAAAGACATTTTGTAAATTCCAAAATGTGTTCAGTAAAAGACTGCTGTCATTCGACTGGTTATGCCATGTCTTTCGTAGCTGAAGCTGCACTGACCGAGCTTGAGCAGTTTCGCGTAGTTTATTGAGAGATATACTGAGCATGCCCGACAGTCACGTCACATTGCACACAGCTAGCGCACCAGACAAGGCCTCGAAGCTCCTGCAGTGACGGGTCACTAGTCGGCTCGTTCTTGGTTCTTTTTAGCTCGCTTGCTAGTCTTTCGCCCGTTCATTCGTCCGTCCGTCCGTGTGTCCACCCATCTGTCCATCTGTCCACCCACCCATCCATTCATACGTAGCTCACGCAGCGTATATCCTGACATAGCTGAACTAAGCCACTGCTAAGTTTTTTTATTGTATCAATGTTTGTGTAACTTCAACATCCTTTATATATTTTTGCACTCTCTGAACAATCACGTCACTGCTTAAAAATTATGCGGGGGAGAATCTACATCTGACACCATTCCAGGCAGCGGATGAATGGAGTGACGCGACTATGAGCCATTAAAGGCATTCGCCTAAATAAGCATTAATTTTCATCCGGGGCTAGCTCACGAATCCAACATCTATCGATACTGTCAGAACACAAGTGCTATCCATTTCCGTGCCTAATACCCTGCATCGGTAGTTCTTCCCTATCAAGAGCACTATATGACGACTCTGCTTTCGGTGGTTTCCGACACCGTTAGAACTCTGTTTCCGGCAAAAAGGAGCAAATATTCATGAAACTATTTCGTGGTTTAATAAATGGCTTAAAGAGCCATATGAGGACACTGTAGTACATGTTTGCTTTCCGATGAGTGAAAACCGAACACGAGGAGAAAACTGAAAGCAAATGGAAGTGAAATTCTACTGCGGAAAAAAAAAAACATTTCAGCAATTACAAAACTGGAAAAATGACTCACGATGCATATATGGTTGTGCTTGACTTCCCAGCCCATGGTCCTCGTCTGCTGCCCTGCGAAAGGAAAGCAATGAAAATGACAGAAAGCGAGCATCTTAAGTAAATGTTGTGAGAGAAAACTTCTCGACAGGAATATGTGTGGATCCTGATGGTGAACTGGCTGACCAGCATTTCTCCATCGGCTAAAGAAAGCGTACTACGCTTTTGCAAAGATTCTTCTCATAGTCTGCGTAAATATACTCAAGAGAAATATTTGCCTAACACGTAGGCGTCACAAATACACGTATTTTACTTCCGTGTTTATTCTCCACGTATTCTCGCTGTAAACAGGAAAATGTGTGCATGAATTTAAGTTTTATGGCTAGTGATTTCTCTTGGCCTAACGTTTTAACAACACCTAGCTTGTCGAAGTGTGAATGAAAGTGGCGTGACAAAACGAGCGTTCAATTAAGGCACAATTAATATCACAAAAATCGCTGTGAATTAGCATACACGTAGCTATATAGATGGAGCCGTCTAAAACACGCAGCATTCAAAAATGGTCTGTCAGCGCCAAACCGGAATTCTTGAGTGTGGCACTTTGCGCAAGTACAAGCTCATAAAAACTTTCAAAAAAGAAATTAGATTAAATAATAAAATATCACGCATAAAGTCCAAATAAATCAAACATTTCTGCACTGATTTTTCTCATCCTAGTCAATAAAGGTGAAATCAGAATAAGCTTATCAATGAAGCACACCACAAAGGAAACTAATTGCTCGTGCCTTTGCTGAACCATAGTCCCATGTCGTTCATGCTGTCCTTGATATCATTATTTATTGTCTTCATTGTATTGTGTCTAGCAAATGAACGAAACCCCCGAACCACTGCCTCATTTGCGCCTCTTCTAGTAATAACGCTGCTCCTAAAATAGGCAAAAGGGCGAAATATCGAGTTTCATATTGTAACAATAATTAGTGATGCCACGCATTATACAGGCCAACCCTCTCCAAAGCTCATTTTTTTGTTTTGAAAGTGCTTATGAAGAAACATAAGCAGACGCGTGAATATAAATAAATGAATGATAAATGAAACAAAATTCGCAGCTGATTATGATGTGAATTCTGTTGATGGAGCGAAGCTAAGTACTAAGGTCCATAATGTCAACGTCGAAGTCACTGATTGTACAAAGGATGCACGGACAGATGCACGGCCAGCCGGATTGATGGATGCAGGAATGGATAGATGGATAGACGCACGGGTGAATAGACAGATGCGTGGACGGTTGGATAGACAGGTGCACGGATGGTCAGACGCCAAGATGCACAGACAGAGTATGGTCAATATTTAAATCATACGTGCACTATGAACGCTCTATGTGTGGTATATGTAACACCTGTGTTTCAGTCCTACAACATCGGCGACAACAGACATCGGGCGAGCTTAAGGAGCTTTCCTTCTGAAAAATCTATCAGCGACTGGTCATTCGGTGACTCAATATATTTTCCTTCATTATCATCAAGCCGCTCAAGTTCACGTTTCGTTCAAGGTAACGTTCGCTTGTACAAGGAGACGTTCACCTGTATTATACTTACGGACCATTTTACCCCTGTCCTACTTAATTCAACCCTCCATAGACTATACCACTGTTCTCTGTGGAGAAATTCAACGCTCTGTTTCATTTTTTGGCGTAAAACTGCAAGCTTATACATGGCTGCGTAATGTGTGCTGCTTTTCCGTGTGGCGCATCAGGTGTGTGCCACAAAACTTTAGTAAGTTCCAGTACTCACCCTTGGTTTACTAAAAATGAACAAGGCAAAAGTTAGCCCAAGACTAGGGAACTTCAAAGGCAATCACAGCTGCTAGAAGATTCTGAAGCGATGAAACACCTATTCTGACGACGACCTGCCCACAGATATATACAAGAAGTAAACGCCTGGTTTCTGCACGAGCAGGGACATCAACAGTCACAAACTAATAAATCCACTGGTGACCTCTAGGGAGAGAGCACTGCACTCTCAAGCACTAAAGCTCGTTCATCGACATCAACCAAGATGCCATCAGGTTTTTCGGCATAAGGACAGTGACACAAAAAAAAACACAAGAATGTGCAACGGATAGTACAGCTCTGCAGTAAAAATTTAATGAGGTGGTATCACTTGAACTTCACAGAAAGTTGCACTTATCATATCTTTTTTTAACAGTCCACCTTAAGTACTGCGCACTCTGTCCTTATTGAAAGACTTATTAATACGCTGGCGAATTCCACAGAGGTACAAAGAAAAGAATTCTATACATTGCTAGATCGAGTTTCTAACGTAAACGTTTTCTTTGGGCATTGAGGTACTTGGCATGGAGAATTCTCCCGTTTCGTGATGTAAAGAATCGTGAGCTGGGGTGTTTTATGAAGGTACTTTGCCTAGCTCACGTTGTCTTCTTCCACGCAAAGTTCTATGAAATTTCTACTAATGGAATCTTTATTACTATTTTGAGGCTTTTAACGTTATTAGGAAAAGCTTCTGTAAATGATCCGCTAATAGACACTTTCATGAGCTCTCAATGAACTCACTTACATGCACAGGGGCATCAGTGATCCCACGCATTTTTTTTTGTTTCACATGCATGTGAATTTTCGAAAGACTTTCTTAGAAATGAAGTCCTCAACCGTCGTCGAAGTGAAAGCTCGATGCCTAATAGACTGTTTGCGTCGGCTCAACTTGCAACTTTGTTCCATCTCCCGTGAGGGGAAATTTCCCGCGGGCTTCTATTTGGTCCCAGCAAAGAATGGTTCATTTGAAACTCAAACATTCTGAAAGGCGATGGCCTACACATGCGTTAAGCCGGGCGCGAAAGTCGCAGGGTAAACGAGGCATACTTCCACTTCTACAAACAGTGGCACAAGCATCGTCTTGACACAATGTCAAGTTGTCCCTTTGCATTGTGGCCTAACTAACGAGCACCCTAGCTAGAACTCTGTACGTAGGCCACACTGAGGATAAGCTAAAGAAAAGCCTGATGAATTCTCGCTCAATACAACTGCCATTTGAGAGTTCTATGTCAGTCTTTTGAGAGCAAAATTAGCATCTTTTTTTTTAGTACCTACATAGGTTCTTATCATTGTGCCGGTGGGGAATAGAAGTGAAAAGTCCTTGTGGTGTCAATTGTTTCAGCAAAGAAAAAAACGGACCTTTGCCACGACATTGTAGCGACATTGTGGCGAGTACTTCACCGTCACATTTTCCTTAGGCCACGTTGGGATTGCTACGCAACCTGGCGATCATTCAAACAGAGCGTGTGAATATTTCAGTCACATTCCGTGTCTACTGCTAATTTTGTGCTAGATCCCAACTAGTGGAGGCTCTGCTAGAAGCAACGAAGGTCTGAAAACTACCAATACACCGTACTATTTTTCGCCTAGGAAGACCTGAGAAAGTGACATTCAGGTATCACCTGAGTTACGAACACGGCAGTCTCAATTATTACCAGTATTACAGCGCTAGCATTTTTCGACATGTTTTTTTAGGAAAATAAGTATGTGCACGTGCGCACGTGCAAAAGCTACTCATAGATGAAAGCCCGGCATCAATTTCATTCTTAATAAAATGACTACTCTGAGCCACACATTGGGATAAGTGCTTCGTATAGCTTCATTCTGGCCTGTAAACGTAATGTGTGATTGAATCAAAGTGTCCGAGTGCATATTAGCATATTACACGTCTATAACGTCCTCTGTAGACTCAAGAAGAGAAAATACGAGCATAACGTAGCAATTTCTTAGATTGTCTTACTTTCCTACTAATAAGTATTTATCATATCCAGGGTTTTACGTCTAAAAGCCACGATGTGATTATGAGGGACGCCTTAGGGAAGCGAAGCGCTCCGAAAGTTCTGGCCAGCTGTTGTTCTTGACCGTGCACTGACATCGAAGAGCAGACGACCCTCTACCATTTCTACTTCATCGAAATGCAATTGCCGCGGCCGGGATTAGAGCCGCGACCTTCGGGGTGGGCTGCTGAGAACTGTAATCACCTATCTGCCATGGTGGTTTCCATTTTAATCCATGAGTACATTAAGTGGTTATGGCGTCTTCGTATTCTTTCCTAGTGGTATATTCACATTTTCCCACGATGTGACCTCACCAACTAATAACAGTAATAATAATATAGATAATAAAATGGTGATATAATAATAATATATTATTATAGTGGTTTAACCAAAACAACATTTTTCGTTTCCTACACTTCTCTGGGGAAGGGGAAATAGAATAGAAACGTAATGATCGAAAAAGAAAATGTGATTGGTTTAAAAGATGAAAAATACAAAAAAAAACAAACTGAAAACACGCACACACTCCATCACGGCAGTGTCACTGTCGTTTTGCGAGTCCGGTTTTCGGGTCCCAACCGAGACCACATGTATACACGCATGTACACTTAATCCTCAGAGCACGCATATAGCACTTAAGTTCCAAATATTCGTCGCGAGAAAATCATTCCGCCTGGAAATAGGGTCTGGTAAGCAAAACAATAATTTGGTTGAGAGTTTACAAAAGATCATTTGGGCTACATTCAAACAAACAACCAAAATGGCTGGAAATATTGCTACTTTGCTTCTTTACGTGCCCTGGAAAGAATGGCGGCGTTGCCTCAGTACGTTGGTGGCCTTCACAAACCATAATTCTTGTTATTGACTACAAAGGTTTGGTGACCCATCGAAGAAACCATGTAAGCTGTTACAAAGCGCTTAGTATAGACAAAGTGGCGCTTACCGCATCTTACACAGTTCCTCGCAAAGAGTATCAGCCAAACATTGCGCGGAAATGTACTTGGCGAAGCTTGCCTCCTGAAATCTTCATTGCACAAGTTTCAGAAGCGTTTGCGCAATAGCGACGCCAGGCCACCTCACTCGTAGGCTTAGTTGTGTGCATATGTGAATAAATAGAATGTATTCGAAGTGAAGGTAGGCTATACAGGTTTTATTGGCGCGCATGCATGGCCACGAGCTACAGGTGTCTTTTTTTATTTTTTGCAGCCGCCACGCTACACGTTCGTTACTCACTTCCTCGCTCACAGTACAAGGCAACCTACGCCCGGATGATTGCATTGTGCATCATTACCAGATATTTTATTTATATTAAAAGCGCAACCAAGGGCGTACTTATAGTAAAATTTAATGTTGAAGATGGAGTGGCTTGTCTACCTAAGAAGTCTTACAAAGAACGCTTGGTTTTTTAGAACTTATTGCAGAAACAATTACTAATATAGCTGTCGTAACTAATTCGTCTCCTCCCCGCCACGGTGATCTAGTGGCTAAGGTACTCGGCTGCTGACCCGCAGGCTGTGGGATTGAATCCCGGCTGCGGCGGGGGCATTTTCGATGAAGGTGATAATGCTGTCGGCCCGTGCACTCAGATTTGGGCGTGCGTTAAAGAACCTCAGGTGGTCGCAATTTCAGGAGCCCTCCACTACGTTGTCTGTCATAATCATGTTGTGGTTTTGAGACGTTAAACCCCACGAATCAATCGTCAATTAATTCTTCCTCAATAACTATATATAACGAAAATATAGAAAGCCATGAAAACCAATGCAATTAGTGGTTACCTGAAAGGTCAAGACCAATGAATTTTGTTTCATGAGCAACATGAGTCTCCCAAGAAGCGTCGTCATCACATTTGTCTTAAACTGGGTATCTCTGTGCAACAGTAACGTATTGCCAGCCAATGAAGCGTATATTTGGCATGTTCTAATGTTCCTAACCTGCTTCTTTAGTTATCAAGTGCCGTTCACAGTCCACCTTCGCACACTTTAAGACATAGATGACCTTTCTCAGTTATGGGAAAGGAAACAAATGTTATTGGTTGTTGCAAAAAAGAAAAAACAAAGACACGTGAAAGTACATTAACAACGGCCTCAGTAGTTTCGTCGCAATGGTAATGTTCCGAAATGGTCCCATATTGGCTTCGTTGAATAAAAACTGTAAGCCCATGCATTGAAAGCTATGAAGCGCATCTACTGCTAAAACATAATTTTGAATGCATACATTTTGGCAGCGTCAGGGCGAATTATCCTTGTCAGAACCTGCAAAAAAAGCAATAACTTGTCCGCAAGTGCGGTTACATTGGTCTTAACACAGAAGCCAACTAAAAAAGCCAGAACACCTGTGATAGAATGAAGGACTTTCCTCAAAATTCTAATCGATCTATAAGAACATTTAACATAGCACATCAATTTTTTAAGTAATATTGCGCATGTATAATTCTGACGTTTGTTTTTGACGTAATAACAAGAATGTATAACTTTAACGTACAACTTTGACGTAATAATGAATAATGATACACCTACTCTAATGATATAATGAATACATCTAGTGACATTTGTTAGAGTTTACTAGAACAGTGTTCCAGTACACTCTGTCCTGCTCTACTCGCGGAGCAGCAACAGCTGGCAGAGTGTAATGCTTGCCGCACTGTTGTGAGTACATATAAGTACGCACGTGCGATTCTGTCGCGTCACCAAATCTCTAAGATCGTTCGGCGTGCTTCATCGTAATCAGCGAGGCGTAAAAAAAAGCTTTCGTCAGGACACAAGGACACACATCGGAGCGCTGACGTTGGCCGAAATAATCGATGCATTAGAGCAGGGGAGAATAGCCAGCATCGTCACAGCGCGTATTGCAGCGTCAGCGTCAAGCCACCAGAGATCGCAAATTGGCGTTTTCCCTCTTACAACGAGCATGAACTGTTATATACATAAACCCATAAGATGCCCGAGAGTGGGCGCCGCCTACTACCTTCAATACTTCACTCATCAGCAGTTCATGCTTATTGTTCGAGGCCATTCATATTACAATAGGCTTTGTTATACTCAGATGTTTATACGTGGCAGTCGCTTGTACTATTCAAATTGATGTCATGCGTTGCTTTCGGACGCTTTAAAATTCGGGAAGACACGTCTCTTGTACACTTAATAGACGCAAAGAAAGTACGAAATATTTTTTCTGTGCCTATAGCTTGCTTATTCACATGCACGTTCGAGTCATCAACCCGCAATATTGACAAGCTTAAAAAGCAAAGAAGATAGCTCGCAGGTCGACCCTCCATCGCCGAGCATGTGATCGTATTACGGGCTGCCAGCTGACCCCTAATTCTTCAATGTGAGGGATTAGTGGTCTTCTGCCAGCTCATTATGAAATCACGGGCCACGGGATGCCAACAGTCAGAAGAGGGTTCCACACTAGCCGTATGCCAATAGTGGGGCTGTCTGAGGCTTCCTTGTTCAAGTACACATATATACTCCATAAAGTGACCCTGCCGCGGTGTTCTAGTGGCTAAGGTGCTCGGCTGCTGACCCGCAGGTTGCGGGATTTAATCACGGCTGCGGCGGCTACCTTTTCGATGGAAGCGGAAATGTTGTAGGCCCATGTGCTCAGATTTGGGTGCACGTGAAAGAACCCCAGGTGGTCTAAATTTCCGGAGCCCTCCACTACGGCGTCTCTCTTAATCAAATGGTGGTTTCGGGACGTTCATCCCCACAAATCGATCAATCAATCAATCAGTCAATTAATCCATGAAGTGCACGGAGCGATGAGCATCCCCCTATCTCATTGGTAGAACATTGGACACGTCATCTCACGACGTGTCAAATGCCGCGGCCCCTGCCCCGTGGTATCTACATGCCGGTCAAGAGTCAGCGCTCGTCTGTATTCTGTGTCTCTCCTGTCTTCGTCTAAATCACGCTAAACATATCCGAGTATGTACGTACTCGCCTCGGTGAAAGTGAAATTAGTTTATCTTCTTGTAGCAATTTTTTATATCGAAAGCTTGTCCATACATTAAGCTGTTTCGCACGTAGTTACTTGCAAGTTCAGAGGACAGCACAGAAGCTGGTCCTCATTTCGCTTAGACTGCCGTGTAGAATACTTGAGCGTTTGAGCTGAAATGCTCGGTGAGATCTGCTAAAGCACCTGAGCCACCAGCACTAAGGATATGCGTCAAGTACCTCGTGAACATATTAGGGAAAATGCTTGGTTCACTCTCTCAGATATTTACGGTGCCTTTGGTGAACTGTCCGAATGACTGCTTTATGCAACCTTTGCACCAGTGTGTTTCAGCACCCTGCCCAATGCAGTGAGGTGAGCTTATGTCGACTCCCATTGAAGCATTGAACAAAAGGGACCGGGCCTTGTTTTCTTTCTTGCCCTATTTCGCATCCTCGCGCCAGTCAATGACACGTGGACTCTCACCCTGGGCCAGCGTGTTACGCAGACAAATAGGCTTCCGTGATTAAGCGTGCACTCGCATAATAGCGTGAAAGTGGATGCTTCAGTTGTAAAAAGACGGCGATCGAATTTGTGAGCGCGGGCACACTTTCTAAATGAGAACGGCTGGTCGGCCAAGCTTAATGAAGCGGCGGCTCGTCGATGCAATCTGCCCGCTCGCTTGAAAGCTGCAGCTCGAAATGGCAGGGCCGCGTGTCCCGCTCAATGCGCCGCATGATGCCATTGTCCTTGTGTATTGTTGGAAGGGAGTGCCCCGCTATGAAGTGGCCAAGTTAAAGTCGTTTCCTGGAACATATTACTTAAAGAGGACTGCCAACTCCCCACTGGCGCTACATTTCTTGTTATAGTTTCACTGGATGACATTCTAGCAAAGGTGAAGGGAAAGGCATGGAGGGCCTCTTCGTATGTTGCGTTTGAGAAACATTTCGATATCAAAATCAGAGGCACTGCAAGGGCTGAGTGCCGTTTTCTTCAGTATGGCACTTCTGTTCCGCGCACTAACCAAGCATAACTAAATAATGTGTTATATGCTGAAATATTATAATGAGAAATTTGTGAAACGTCCAAATGAAGCTGTTCAGTAGCGAGAGCCGCAATTGATTACAAATTTACATCTGGTCTGGAATGGAGAGCAGGGAAACATTACCCTTCGAACTTAGGTCCTTTGAGCCACGTGCACCTATTTCCTTATGTACTATGTCAGCCATCCTCTAAGCTTACGTTGTGCAGCTTAGAGGGCGGCTCTTTGACCGTTCTAGCAGGAACACTCGCAGAGAAGGCACATGATGACAGTTTTGCTGCACCCGAATAATTCACACAATGACCTATTAGGCATTTCACTAACGAAGGAATACACTTTGAAGAATAACCAGAACTTAAAGAGTATTATAACATCCTCAAGCGGATCCTCTAAGTAGCATTCACTGACTAAAGTTCCAGGAAGTACCTCTTAGCCCGGAATAATAATTGTCCCGAGAGTGAAATTGGCCTGTGGCATAAGTGCGACCGGTACGGAGTGAAAAATGCAGTCTATTTCGTTGACTCAAACTCGACGAATACTTCAAGGCACGTACCGGACTTTCTGTGTGCTCGCGTTTCAATCTGAAAAGGTCCCTAATGAAGCAATCCACCTTACACGGCAGACGAAGGACAAGCAGACTTTTATTCTCAGATAATACTTCTGGCAAATGTTCAAAGGCCTTAATGAGGTAGAGACATTCACATTACGTTTGCCACGCTTGCAGAAACCCCGTTCTGCTTACGTAAGGAATCCAGTGTTCACTAATAAACCATATAAGCCACCCTCTATGGTACATCCAAATTAAACAAGCGACTCTGTTGAAAGCAAAATTGCTCATTTGGCCTGCACGGCAAAACCCTCCTTACACAACGCGACAGGCGAATGAGTGCTGCAGAAATTACAAATTATTGTGACAGCACAGAAATTTCAAACCCTTGCAGACTTTTACCTTCCAATTAATTGAGCCCAGAAAAACTGGAGCAGTGGTTTTCTGATTGGCAATACGATGGTACGATCGCTAGAGTAGAAAGGTAAAAAGTGATCGAATACAAGATGGAATGAGGTACGTATACTGTAAGACGGCGTCATTAAGACTGCAAAGAGACACCTGCTTCATCTGCTAAATTTGAATGGAATGACATTGGCGATAACAATTACTACATAAAACTTAAATGCAAGAAACATGAGGTTGCACTGGCACTTGGGGTGGCTTTTGGGCTACTCCTACAATATATACTCCCGCAGGTCCTTTCAAAATGTTTGGTATCATTCTTAACCAGCTTCAAGATCTAAGCTACTCAGTAAAAATTACTCAACGGCACACAGTAAATCTCTTTTCAGGAGCTACCTACATAGCACAAGAAGGCACGTCCCAACAGTGTACCTAAATAAATATACAAATAAATAAATAAATAAGAAAGAAAGAATAAAGTAAAAAGGCAAGAACCATTCATGAAAATTGCACAAATTGAAATGTGGGGACCTATCTTTTGTTTTTTTCTTGCTAGACATTGCAATAACGAGCCATTGAACGTTAAGTAATTATTAGTTGTTTTTATTCAAAGGTAGTAATTGTGTGATCAAGAATAAATTCATAACAGTGCCAGAAAAGAGGGCTCTTGACCAGTGGGACCCCAGCACGCAAACTTCGCATTACTGAGATATACGATGGCGGCCTTCCCCATCTTCTTTCTCGGTCATTTCTGTATACAGAAATCTGAGACTGTTACACAGCGTCATGTGTTGGCAAGGTGATAAATGTGCAACATTATTCGTGAAAATTAGTGCCACGTGGACCGCAGCCTTTTCCGCAATTAGGCAGTCAAAATTACAAATCCTCACGTAAATAAGCTGTTGTTTTTTATCTCGCTAAAATACATTTTCAGCGGATGTTCTATGCAATAATCACGTCACGTACTCCCACAAGCCCTGTCATCGTTTACGCAGTTGAAGTTTCATAAACTATGATGGTTATGGCAGAGCAAACTCGCAAACTGAAATCTCGTCAACTTCATTTCAATGTGGGATACGAGAAAAAATTACGGCATATCCACAGAGTGAATGAGGATAAGGGGGCGAAGCGTCCATCCGTCTATCCATCCGTCCATCCATCTATTCACCCATCCATTCATCCTCCCATCCGCCCGTCTATCGATTGCCTGCCTGCCTGCCTGCCTGCCTGCCTGCCTGCCTGCCTGCCTGCCTGCCTGCCTGCCTGCCTGCCTGCCCGCCCGCCTGCCTGCCTGCCTGCCCGCCTGCCTGCCTGCCTGCCTGCCTGCCTGCCTGCCTGCCTGCCCTAGTATACTCAAGTATACTCGTATCTTCATTTTCGTTGGTCACAGAAATGAAGGTCGACTTTTATAAATAATAATTCACCCTGTCTTTCATAAATACTTTATTAGGTATTACTGAATAATCAACTATTTATTTATTTATTTATTTGCTCAATCGCTGCGACCCAAACCTGTCGTGACGGTCGGCATCACCACCAATATTGGCAACAGGAAACAGTTTGCACTATAAAGGAACCAAGTGAAAAATATGCAATTTACTCTCTCAAGACGTGTCATGAAATCTAAATGCTTTCACACATATCTGTAACTGTGTATCCATTCCAAACGGCGATGCTCCCACCTGATCATTTACTCATCAGTCCCGTTTGGCTACTTCCCAGCCCACTGCCCTTGATTTGCTGACTGGGTAATTGAACGTAAATTTGGCGGACTGGACCGCAGCCGAGTCAAAGAACCCAGCGATTATGGTACTTTGCCTAATGGGCCGCTACAGCTGGGGAGACAGTGCCCGGTGACTTCTACAAATGTGCGCACCTAACTTTCTTCTCAGCACCACACTGTCGAACCAATGTCCGAAGTTACCTACCACATCAGGTGTGTTTAGATGGGTAGTGGGGCTTGTTTTACAAAGAGGTAACGCTGCGAGTTGAAACAGTTTGCTTTAGTCGTGAGAGCCATTCGTGCGTCTGTTTCTTCAAGGTTGTGTAGAAGATATCTAATGACTTACTATGAGAGGCAAGAATTGTAAAGTGAGGTTAATCAACCACTATAAACTAAATATAAGAAACTAACATCTTAAAATATGTAAGCGTGCATACGCTAAGACACGACCTTTTAAATAAGGTGTTCACACTTTGACAGATTGAAGTGTTGTAATCAAAACTGGTATTTTCTTGCATTGTGCAACAGGCTCTGTGCCCCGCAGACGCAGTTGTAAAGGGCTGCAGATGCATCTCGACATATTCAGTGAGTTCAACAGGCAGTTGCATGTTCACGTTCAAATAGACGGGTGCTTTGGCCCCACCGCGGCGGTCTTGTGGCTGAGGTACTCGGCTGCTGACCTGCAGGTCGCGGGTTCAAATCCCGGCTGCGGCGGCTGCATTTCCGATGGAGGCGGAAATGTTGTAGGCCCGTGTGCTCAGATTTGGGTGCACGTTAAAGAACCCCAGGTGGTCGAAATTTCCGGAGCCCTCCACTACGGCGTCTCTCATAATCATATGGTGGTTTTGGGACGTTAAACCCCACAAATCGGTGGGTGCTTTGTCTTGCCCTTTTACTATATCCAGCAATGTGGCCTATATATGTTTGAGAAACCCAATTCTGCGCTTGTCACTAAACCAGCGCTGTTCTATTTACAGTCTGCAAGCTGTTTCATGGTGAGTCAATAAATCTACCACTTTTTATAGCTCTAGATGCTCTAATCAACATTTAGGCTTTCTATGGACTTCTGCTTATTAAAGCATTGAAGAAAATACGCTTGATAAACCTTTCTATAGTTATTTGATCTTGTTCTACAGCCGAATAGATCGGATTTTATCAAATAAATGTAATATTAAACATATTTCCCCGGCCCGGTGCACAGAGAACACTCTAATAAGGCTAATGGAGAGCCTTAGTTCACCTGTCTGGTATTCTTTTTGTCCTCCTCCTGAGCGATCTTGCTCGCAAGTTTGTGCTGGGAATAATTGCAGAAGTTCAGCTTGCAACCTTTTTGAACGACACGTTTACACCAATGAAATGTACAAACAGGTCTTAGCGAGCAACGAAACAGCATACGAATTTTTTGTACAGTCTGACGCAATGCACAAGGAAGAAGTTGTATCAAGATATGCCACATTGATAGCGCATATCTTGGCCTATTCAGGTCCCTTCGCCACACAAGCCCTCTTATAATGTTAACCCAAATCGTCATTCTTTTCACCGAAATTTCTGATCAGACAGTCTCATCAAAACTGCCGCTTCAGTATACAAATGCCTCTTGCCCCTGTCACCCACAATTGTCACCCATGGTGATATATAATTCCGCTACTTTTGTTCACTTGTCTTCTTCGCTACAAAGTTAATTTAAGCTTCAAAGCTATGCAGAAACTGTCCATGAGAATTCGAGGTCTCTTAAACGTGGCCACATATTTAGCAGCCCGGGCTCATCTCCCGCAATCTTGCATCATTACAGAGGGCTAAGAAACTGAAACGATCGAGGAGAACCGAACCAACAGCGTAAATCGAAACAAATGATGAGCTGCTCTCAGGAACTAACGAGAAAGCTCGCGAGGCTAGACCATTTACTGCAACACTTCCTGGTATGTCCTAGCAGCGAAAGCACCTACGTTGAGTCTTGCAGAGAACAAAGGATTCATTATGTTTACGTATTTTGCTCAGTTCTCAACAGGCGTAACGTTACCGCTTTGTCAATTCTCTTATTCATCAACGTATAGCATCCGGGCCGTTTGCCGAACCTTGT